>NW_018735715.1:0-31339 GCF_002204515.2 Aedes aegypti | reverse complement strand
TACTCGCATTGTTAAACGTTATTGAATTGAACTCAATATGCTTCTACAACGAGCTGTCAATGAATAACTTTCACACAAGAGATGTGATAGAGAATCAAAAAGGTGTGCGCTCAAACATTCTTGATAGATTAATCTATGGGTATTTAGCTGGTATTAGCATTTAAGATAGGGAGATGCGGACGATTTCTTCAGTGGATACGAGTTACTGACACTAAAGAAAGCTACAAGTAGGGGAACTGGGTGTAAAATGCGCCGTTGGGGTAAAACGCGCCACCCTTGTTTGAACGACAGACGTGCTTTGGGACGCGTGTTTTTCCCCGAGATAATGGAAAATGTATTAAAATGCTTCCTGTCTCTAGATTATTATTTTTAAGTGTTTTCCTGGTATAAATCGTGAAAAACTCGAAAAAAACGTTTTTCGCTGTTTTCGTTGTATTTTGTGTTATTTTCTAGGCCATTTTTTCAGGCCGATAAACAACAAAACTTTTGAAACTATCACCGAGAATCGACTTGTGCACTCCCTTAGTTTGTATTGCATGCGAAAAAAGTGTTGAATTCACCTTAAAAGCGTATTGAAGGACTTAAACTTTAATTAACTCGTGGGCAAAACGGCACACCTATTTCATAACACCAAAAACAGCCGTTTGAATTCAAATTCCAGCAAACGTAATGGCACGCTGTAGTTACGTGCCAATTCGAACCTCCAAATGCACATTTTTCGAATCAGCAGTCGAACAATAACATCTGATCAAAACGCCCTAATATATGCAACGATTTGCAAGCATGATTGCGCATGCGTGCGCGCGAACGACTAACGCCGAGATCAGGTGGCGCGTTTTACCCCGAAAAAAATAAAAATGCAAATAAGCAAGCATTTTGTAAAATTGATTTATTAACTCCAGAAAAATGAAAATGGATGACTGTTTCTACTATTTAATAGAAAACATGTTTGTCTATGAGATAATGATAAAAAAATGGCTTATAATAATGTTCCTCATAGCTAAAAACGCTTCCTTCCTTAGAGGGCGCGTTTTTACCCCAGTTCCCTAATAGTCAAAGATAAGCAACTAGGGCGGAATTAAAAGGTACAAGGTACTCAAATCTATTATTTTGATTCTCTATTGAGATTCTGCTTCTGATGTTCACAACCAACAACTTTCACTTCAAAAGACTATAGCTAGAGATAGTAATGCTTATCCAAAGTAGAACACTTGAAATCGTGGTGATTGGTGTTTTGAATTAAGTCAAGAGTTCGATCTCTTCAATCGAACGTGCTGGTTATTAACGTGAAGAAAATTGAAGGCATTCACAGAGGTGCTTTGTATAGGTCTTTTCATTTGATAGGTCTGTCTACCAGGGCTGCCCAACGTACGGACGCAGTTTGAAGACTCTTCCATATTCGGCCCGCAGACTAGTTATTTGAAGTTAGGTTTATAACAAGGATCATTATTGGAAAGTTTCGATTAAATTTTACTCTACTATTCCAGCTAAATGATGATTCAATTAGTGTTTTGAATCTTCTAATTTACTAAATTTACAATGATTCAAATTAATGCAATGTCATATTTTGCTAATACCCAGTAAATAAAATTGTCATCAAACAATCGCAAAACAATCAATAAAACTAGCGTCTTCACAATCGTTTGTTCCAACTTTTGCCAATTGGTTAATTAGTCATTACAATACTTGAAAATTTGGCAGCACTCTTTTTTGAAGTTAAAAAGCGTTTAAACTATTCTCCGCAAAAATCTAGCTTGATTCTTGCAAAATTCTGTACAATAAAATTACAAAAACTTAGGTGAAACTCTCACCAAACATTAGCAGATTATTTCAGAATCTTCTGAACCATTTATTTTACAAAATGCTGCCCAGGTAACATTGGTAGCTGAATATAACGTTTTTCAGCTGAAAGAGGCTGTATAAACAAAATTTTAGATGAAAAAGCTGTTATTCAGCGACCAATGTTATTTGGTGGGCAGTGTTTCCGCAATATCCTGTGTGAATTTTTGATCTAACTCTGAACAGGGTTCATGTACAATCCTGGACAAATATTCGCAGATTCCAATACAGGATTTTAGAATGGAGATTTTGAGGCTATAACTTTGTTGGACTTTTCCAAATGTCAAGCTGTATTTCGTCACAACCCTAGGCATGATTTTTAAATGATGATGGCGGAATTTTGACAAATTTTGAGTAGAGTTCTTGAAACATCTTTAGCATTATTCTAACTTAATTAATTAATAATTCATTCTAAAACTTAATTTTATTTGAGATCTGAGTTTTCAGCGATTTTTTAACAGTAATACTGATATATTTTGAACCCATCTTACTTTGCCAGATCATTTTTGAATACTAAGTTAAATTCTTACTAAATCCTTAGTATGATGCTCAAAAACAATTATGTATTACTAGTGGGCCCGGCAAACTTCGTCTTGCCATCAAGTAGGCTGTTGAAAAAAGCTATGAATCGTCCTATACAAATGACAGTTCCGTTCACGCTCGTTTTTCCGACTTTCCCGTGAATATCCTGGGATTTTTATACACACAAAACACTTCGGAACACTTGACGAACAAAACGGAAAAATAATCAATCATATCGGTTGACCGGTTGGAAGCCATTTCGTAACATACAAACACCACTCCATTTTTATTTATATAGATTACTTAAATGTTCAGAAAGATTGGGCAGGCCTGTCTATGCATCGGTACATTACATCGGTGAAGGACCGGTGCATACACTAAAGGTTCATTTTCCATAGGAGAAATGTCAAAGTGCTCCGCGATCAGCTGATTTGACCCGTGAAAAGATATTTGCTGATATTTGACATTATCAGTCAAATAAGCTGGTCAATATACTAGCGAGCTATCAATATCACTTTGATATGACTACCAACACAGTGATGTGACATCGCACTTTAGCTATTGATGTTTTTCAGTGACCATCACAATATTTCAATCCATCTGAAGCACTGTCAAAAACATCGTAATTACAAATTGTCATTTTATTTACTTAATTTAAGGCTAAACTTAATCCATCAGTGATAGTGTAAGGCGGAGCAGTACGGTCAGACGAGCCAATATGGATTTAGCTTTCATTTCAGTTTAAAAAAAAACAATTTTGATCCTGATAACTTTAGGATTTCATAAAGAATGCTTTAACTTGGCACTACCGTGAAACCGTGCTTAAATCTTGATTTTGTACTTCATATATTCATGAAAATCTGTTGATACTTGATGTTAATACTACTACAAAAATCATATGAACTTTTGGATGTAAGATAAGCTTGCTTAAAGTTTTGTTATTACTTTCCAATTTCGCAACAGTTCGTTCTTCCACTATCTATAGGGCAGCGTGCATTTATAACGTAACGCTAAAATTGGAAATTTTTGATCCCCTCCTCCCCTTCGTAACGGTTTTTGTATGAAAAATTTCAAATTTTTGTATGAGTAGTAACGCTTGAGCCTACTTCCCCTCCCCCTAGAGCGTTTCGTAATTTGTGGATGCAGCCTAGGCATTATGTGCACGAAATTGTATAGATTCTAAAATAAATTTTCAATAAAACAGAACTTATATAAAACATCTAGGAATGCGGAATAGGTTCAAAGCCGGTAAAGCTATCTTATCACGAAAATAGACAATCAATACATGCAATTTTTGCAATTCCATTGCAATATCGTCGTCGGCAGAGTTGCTCGCTGTCACTATCAACGCCTAAAATTTGATGATTTGTACAGGCCGACTGCGATACAATTCGGATCAATCTATATCACATCAACATCATGCTGCCTACTCCATCATAAGTGCATTGATGGCGATAGACTATGATATCACTGACTGGGTTAAGTCTTGCCTTAAATTAAGCAGGTAAAATGGCAATTTATCAGTACGATATTTTTGACAGTGTTGTAGATAAATTAAACTATTTGTTGGTCACTGAAAAACAGTAATAGAATGGATAATTATCACGTGATCACTCATTCCGCAGTGATTATGATCTAGAGTGCGATGTCGCATCACTGCTGTTGGTTGTCAAATCAAAGTGATATTGATAGCTCGCAAGTGATAGTGATAGTTTTAGACCATCAGCCAGCAGCTGATATGATTGATATTAAGCAACTCTGGTCGTCGCACGTGGTTTGAATTAAAACCAGAGCTGGGAAAAGTTCTGAGATGCACACTACAGTAGGCAAGCGTAGCGAATCACAAGTCACCCGGAGCCAGTGAAACTCACGCGTATCGCTGCTGTAGGCAAAATGCTTGAAAATAGCAAAACACCCGTTGCTAAGGGCAACCAAAACTACTGTAGAAAATGTTCTATTTCCCGTTGCATTTCCCGCATTTGCAGCCTTCAATGCACTCCTGATTAGAAAATTCATGTACCCAACATAAGCTACTTGATGAGTTTTCACAATTTTAAACTACTGTATTAGGAGAGCCACGTGATTTCGCAAAAATTCAAGACTACTATTACCATTCCCAGCACTGATTTAAACTATAAGTTTTATCTGATTAAACTTATTTGAACGACAATATTTGAAAAAATATGCTCTTAGAACCATGATTCATTGAACTGCCAGCAGAACATTAATTTCATGTAGGTGATTTTTCTTAAAAAAGTTATATTATGAACAAAATTTAATTCATGTTCTCTACTAACATTCTCCAATTCCAGTTCCAACTCCAATGATGTCAAACAGTGAATGGGTTGTCGATTTTCATCTGTTTACCTGGTTTATCTGAGTAAACCGTACATTACAACGGGTACCGTAAAACGGGGTAACTTTGATAGTTTTTTCGAAGAAAACTTGAAATATTTATGCATGCTGTTTCAAAGAATAATAATTTATATATTTTTAAAACAGTACTGGCATCCTAGCTATCGATTGCAGTCGATAGATTTCCAAAAGATTTATTATGAATGGATATATAATTTTTCAAATAATCGAAAGTTGTTTTCTGTTTTGGGGTAACTTTGATAATGGAGTATGAATCGAACAAAATTGAATGAATAACGAACATTTGTAGGGCATTGCATACCTCTAGGCGTTTAACGTTATATGGAAATTTCTGACTTAGATTACAAAAATGGTTCCAGTTTGTGAAATGCCATTCGCTAAGAGATTTGAGACCGTATTCATGTTCTATGATAACTAGGCTGTCAAAGATAAGTGGCCAACTATTCAAAACTACGTCAAATAGTGATCGTAGAACAGATTGTTTGTAAGCGTTTCGAAAATGCTAAAATTGTGTCAATTTTTAATATTCGTATAAAAGCCTCAAATGCACTTGATTCCAATGAAAATAGCTTTGACATGAAGTGTCATACTAATACTCTTTACTTTTGCATTCGTTTTGCTTAACTGATTAGCAGAAACTCGTTATTTCGTTTAATATGTTGTGGGTCTCGCACTATCAAAGTTACCCGCATTATCAAAGTTACCCCGTTTTACGGTACCATAAACAGCGAAATTTACCGCACCTGGGCTGATGCCTTCCTGCGGTCTCACGGAGGCGACACATTATTTTAGCCGGATCTGGCATCAGGCCATTACGCGCGATCGACGTTGTATTGGTACAGAGACAATAACCAATGTACCAAAAGCCGCCAACCCCCAAATTCACCAAAAATTCGTCTGGTGGAAAGATTTTGCCAAAGTTCGAAAATCGTCCAAGGTGCTCAAAAACGAGCTGGAATTGAAGAAAGCATGGATTAAAGTGGCCAAAAAGATTGGCTCCACCATTGCACAAAATGTAATGAGGGGTCTTAAAGGGAAGGGTGCGGGCTTTCAGTGAAGGAAAAGACATTGAATAAATTAATTATGCCGAAACATAATACATATGTTTTGTCTCTGAATGTTTCCAGAAAGTCAAACCTTAAATAAATTTTTGGCGAACACTTTTGTCTGGTGCATTTTTGTCGAGTACAGGCTTTACGATTATGGACTAAATGTGTAACAAAATGTATGAATTGTAGCATTTTGTGGCAGGCTATATCCCACAATATAGGGTAAATGTACCAATAGTTGGAGGTACTAAGCACGATTGACCTTCATTTAACCTCCTAGATTCAAGAAGCGCAGTGATGTGCATGTTTATGTTGTACGGGAAGTAACAACCATTGACTTAATGAGAAAAATGATTTCATCGCAGTAATCTACGGCATGTCAGTGAAAAATAATACCTCCACTATTGGTACACTGTTCCTTAGTTGCGGTATATTTTTAATTTGTGTTCCTATAGTTGCGGTATCCGTGGTTTTCTTATGGGATCCTCCACTATAGGACACTTTACCGCAACTATTGGTACTAGTGAGAAAAATTTTAGTAATTTTAGTGATATTTCATCAGTTTTAAAGCAATTTGAACGCTCTTTTCAACTATTTCGTGTATCAACAAGCCAATACGTCGATTGGCAGTGTCGGTTCTGTGGCTAATGCAATTAAATCAGTGAAAACGGCACTACCGCAACTATAGGAACACCCACAACTAAGGGAACACTTACCCTAGCCAGCCACAAAATGACACATCACCCCCCAGAAACCATGAATAAGGTTGCGATATTTATTGCCCATTGTCGGGCCGTTGCTTCCGAGCTCACAAGCTCATACGGTAGTCATAGCCAATTCCCAAACCCACTTCTGACCTACACACGCTTTTCAATTTATGCTGATTTCAACGCCCCCTCCCATCCACTTCCACCGGAAAAAACTGACCCTCCCAAACGCCCCCAAAATTTTGATTCCGGCCCGGAGCCGAGAGCTGAAACGACCTTGTCGATTTGTTTATAGGTATGCCCCGGAGTCACGACCGACTGCCAAAATTCACTCAAGTGTGGTTTGGAATCACCGCAGCACTCACTACAGTCTCCGTTACTGTGGAACACATCAGACGGGCGGATATTTCAATGTCACCGAACGGCAAATCAGATTACCCTTGGGCTGCACTGCCGTAAAGGTATAATCGTCCCATATGAAAAGAGTAGGTATTCAGCCCAACTCCAAATTTTCAGGAGCACAAATCTGGACAACCAAACATCCGTTCAGCTGAAAACTTATTCGATTGATTACCACTAGCTGGTGACCAATCAATTAAGTTTTCAGCTTAAACGGATGTTTGCTTCTGCAGATTTGTGCTTTTGAAAATTTGAGGCTTGGCTTCGATTTATCTTCATCTTAAGATTTGTCTGCTCGTACAAATTTTCAGAATTTTGTGGTACATTTTTGAATGCTGTATTCATTTAATCGTTATACAGATCACTCATGTTGCAACTATTCATCTGCAAAATATATAAACTTGAACACAATTCACGGTTTCACATTTTTATGAGAGTTGAAACTCCAGATAGAGACTGTTATGCCTTTTTTCATTTTCTAATGTAAAGTAAAATTCAAATTGAAACAAGAGTTTTACGATGAAAATGTGTGGGTTCAGAAATCCGGATGGGACAGTTATGCTTTTATAGAATTGTCTAGGCGTCAGAACACCATAATGTTATGTTCGCTTTCTGATCGATATGACACTTTTCGTTGGCTGAGGGAGGAGAACAAGGTATTTCGGCTATTCACTGCTGCCGTATGTAGAGCCGTTCAATCAACTGTATGCAAGACAGATTAGGGAAAACCTGAAGCAGCAGGTGGAATCCGGAGGAAATGGGGGGTGATGAAATGTGATGTCATTGTGGAAAGTGCCTTTGATCGATACTGTGGTGGGAATTTATGGCTTGTGATGCTTATCCACTTGACAGGAGCCTCGGTATGTAGGTTTTTGAAGCTGAGACTGAACAGATTTCAGTAAGCTCTTACCGTAATTTCGGGTGAAATTGATCATTTTTCACGGTTTTTCTAGTCTGTTTTCTATAATGTTAACAATGCCAAACAACTAAATGCAGGACAACAAGTACGAAGGTGAGCCTCATCGACTCATGTAGCGAATTTTCTAACAAACGCCATTTTAGTGTTAACAAATATCTCTAAAATAAAAAATCAGGGGATCTCATTCCGGGGGTGAAATTGATCACTTGTCAATGCCATTATTGTTAGTTTTCAAAACAACTCTACATGATAAATTTGAGCTCTCTGAATCCGAATATGCTTGTCAAATTCTTAACAATGCAATATTTATATAAATAACGAACAGTTAAATTTCAACAATTACGCGGAAAACGCCTAAATGTATGCAATTTCCTAAGGAATTCAATGATATCTAACAGAAATTCAATTAATTCAACCATATGAGCTAATTGGGTACGAGTTTGTGCAATGAAATTTGGTTTAGGGATATATCTCAAGCATCCTCACAAGCTTTCAGGTTTATACCATGTTCAAATCCTTGCTTAGAAATAGAAGTTTATAGGTGTTTGTCAATACTGCACCGTGCATGATTTTGAAATTTTACATTATTTCATAATAATAAACATTCTTTAACGCAAAAAAACTTCACAACACACAATTCGACAATAGTTTCGACAAGCAACGTTCATTTATGCAGCTTACATTGATATTTGTGCTCCACTACGAATAAATAAAATCGTGTGATACGATGATCCAATTTCACCCTTCTGATCAATTACACCCGATTTTACGGTATATGAAAAAACGTGACTATAGGCATGTTTTGTGTTTTGTTTTGGTTTGGTATGCTTAATATAAACAATTAAAAAAATTACGACGATTATAAAAAGACGAATAAATTTGAATTGAACATGAGCATGCTCATTGATGGCCGTAAAATTAGTAGGTGTTACTCTGTGATGGACCAGAATTGCACCAGGGACCAACATACGGAGCTTATTGGCACAGATAAAGATAAATCAAAAAATATGTCGACACCTATGGTGACGAACCATTCGAAGATTGTCTGAATACAAAAGAGGACAAGTGTGCTGTGTTTACGGTATCCTGATCAGTGGATTACAACAGAGTTGTAACAGATTTTGTTACTTAAATCGCTCATTTTTTTTCAAACAAAACATGTTATAATTTTGGTTGGTTAGTAGTTAAAATAACAAAAAAAAAATGACACAATTATTCTACACTAAAAAATTTGAAACAAAATTTGATATAACTTAATCAAAAACATAACTTATTATGTTTCAAATCAAACAAAAATATGACTCAGTTTGTTATTTAACTTAACTGAATTATAATAAAATTTGTTGTTTTTCTTTCTCAGATTTTCTGCAACAAATTATATTATTAACGAGACGCGACGTAGTGTTATTGTGTTATTCACAAGAGTCTCCGTCGCGTCTCGTGAATGTCGTCTAGTTCTTACGTTTGTGCAAACTATATAAATGAGTAGTGAAATTGTGTTATTGTTATGTTTTAAATTGAAACAAATTTGAAACAGCCTTTGTTATTATAACTGATTTTAATTCAATTGTGTCCTAATTTTCTCCATCAACTTAGAATGCCTATAACAAAAATCGAACAAAACTTGTTATTTGTAATTAATCTTGATATAATTGTGACACAATTTTGTTGTAATCCAGTGGTCGGGATGTGTTGCCCCAACTGGGCAATACGCCCCATTTCATTTTCAAGGGTCTTCTTCTTCTTGACATTACGTCCCCACTGGGATATAACCTGCTTCCCAGCTTAGTGTTCTTATGAGCGCTTCCACAGTTATTAACTGAGAGCTTTCTTTGCCTAAGATGCCATTTTCGCATTCGTATATCGTGTGGTAGGTACAATGATACTCTATGCCCAGGGAAGTCAAGGAACATTCCATTACCAAAAGATCCTGGACTGACCGGTAATCGAATCCAGAGATTTTCAGCATGACTTTGCTTTGTAGCCGCGTAAATGATTGTCATTGCAAATAAACAAAGGTAACTTGGTATGTATAAAAAAATAGCCCTTATTACCTGACTTCACCCAGTGACCCACCGGAATAACTCCGGCCACAGGAATATTTCCGAGTGCCTCTGGCCACTTCTAAAAATTAGATATATGAGGGTTTTAGTATTTTTGCTTTCACTCAAGCCTATGCGGGTTAACCTTCCGCGGATGTTAAGAAAAACAACTTAATAAGATACTGGGGTCATTATGACCCAGAAATGTATACCCCTATAAATCAACGAAATATCAACCGAATAATGAAATTTATGCCGCATTCAAAAGATATACTCCTCAAGATTCTGATCAGTACCTGGAATACCGGTTCCGGTTCCAGTGGCCACCGGGAATCGGCTACGAAGGGGACCATGTTGGCCACGTGGAATTTCAGTACACCCAGTCCAGAAATCTGCAGTCATCACCAAATTGTATGAGATGCAGGCCATATAGGAACGTACTGCCTTCAGCAAACTTGCTTCAGGGACCAAGAACTTCCACATGGGATACAATTTAGTTCAGAACTCGACCACCGCGTGGCGCTAGCGTCGATATGAACTTCCGGTAGGGGCTAATTATGCGATTAATCGAGATTGCGAGCACATAGAAGGTTGCTGTCTTCGGCAAAGTTGCTCAGGAGGATAAGGACTTACACATAGGATACAATTCAGTTCAGAACTCGACCACCGCGTGGCGCTAGCGTCGATACGAACTTCCGGTATGGACTAATTATGCGATAACTCGAGATTGGGAGCATATAGAAGAATGCTGTCTTCGGCAAAGTTGCTCAGAAGGACAAAAGCTTCCACATAAGGTACAATTTAGTTCAGAACTCGACCACCTCGTGGCGCTAGCGTCGACATGAACTTCCGGTAGGGGCTAATTATGCGATAACTCGAGATTGCGAGCACATAGGAGGTTGCTGTCTTCGGCAAAGTTGCTCAGGAGGACAAGGGCTTCCACATAAGGTACAATTCAGTTCAGAACTCGACCACCGCGTGGCGCTAGCTACGATATGAACTTCCGGTATGGACTATTTATGCGATAACTCGAGATTGCGAGCACATAGAAGGTTGCTGTCTTCGGCAAAGTTGCTCAGGAGGATAAGGACTTCCACATAGGATGCAATTTAGTTCAGAGCTCGACCACCGCGTGGCGCTAGCGTCGATATGAACTTCCGGTAGGGGCTAATTATGCGATAAATCGAGATTGCGAGCACATAGAAGGTTGCTGTCTTCGGCAAAGTTGCTCAGGAGGATAAGGACTTACACATAGGATACAATTCAGTTCAGAACTCGACCACCGCGTGGCGCTAGCGTCGATATGGACTTTCGGTTGGAGATAATTATGCGATTACTTGAGATTGCGACCATATAGAAGGATTTTTTTTCTGTCTGGAACATAACCACTGCGACCAACATTTGATCTATTGTAGTGTATCTCGTGTGTTTTGTTCAGTTCATATCGTTTTACTCTGTCACTATTGAGAAGAGATAAAGTATTCGGTTTTCTTACATGTAATTCGTAACTCGATCGCTGGAAAGGATTCTAATTGGAAGGTTTCGCTTTTTATTCCCTTCGAAGAGTGTGGTGAGTGCACCTTTGTCAGTCAAAATCGGATCCTTTGATAAAGCTAAGTAATTACACAGATATTGTCCATGCATCAGAATCCTTGTCCTTACTTTTTCAAACTAGAGAACTAAATGAATAAAGGATTAGAAAACAAATTGTTGAATTAGACTCCATTTTTTTCCGTGTCTCGATCATTGTCAGATCTTTCTCGGCAACTGGGAAAACCGAGACTTGTCACTTTTAACAAGGTTTCGAATGTTACAAGGACTAATAAGTGTTCCTTTCATTACTAGAACATCCTGTTTCTTTGTTTGAAGCAGTCAGAACTAGGGTTCACAAGTTCACTTATCTTTTCCCTATAACGCACCACGAAAAGTTAATGTACCCGCGTTATGGGTCATTTAGAAGGATGCTGTCTTCCGCAAAATTGCTCAGGAGGATAAAGACTTCCACATTGGTTACAATTTAGATCAGAACTTGGCTACCGCGTAGCGCTTGCGTCGATATCAACTTCCGGTAAGGGCTAGTTATGCGATAACTCAAGATTATGTGCATATAGAAGGATGTATTTGGTAAAGTTGCCCAAGAGGATATTTTTTTGTCTCTTATAATGAGGTTTTTAACCCATAGCAAGTTTATCTCGAGACCAACGGCTCCAAAGTGACCATCAGATTATGTGATTTGATCCCAGGTCTTCAGCGTGAGGGGTTTGTGGACCAACCACAATATTAGAGTCAGTCTCACAAAAGAATAAGGTATTCCACATGGGCTACAGTTCAGTTTAGAACTCGACCACCCGGTGGATTTGACGTCGTTTTCTATTTCCGGTAGAGGTTTATTATTAGAGGGGGGTTTCACCATTTTTCAAGCCCAAACCCAACCCGTACTCTACTTACTTTATTTCTTCAAACCCGGAACCGTCCCGAACCTGAAAAATCCTCTGTTCAAATCCGTACTCGACTCGAAACCCAAGAAATTTTTGTAAGAAAAAAACAGAGTTTTAAAAATAGATAAATTCATCGTTTCTGATACATAAGGAAGCTTTCTGGTTGTTAATCTTTCCATAACTTTTACTAAACTCCACCTAAACCCGATTTTTTACAAGCCCGATTCCGACTTAATCGAAACAAAACTTCTAGCCTGCAAATCCGACCCGAACCGGTCGAGTTCGGGTTTGAAAACCCGAGACCCGACCATCTCTACTGATTATGCGATATATCGAGATTGTGAACTTATAGAAGGATGCTGTCTGCGGCAAAATTGTTCGAGAGAATAAGGAATTCGGCATGAACATACGTTCAAAATTTGACCGGCATGTGGTGCTGGCGTCTATATGCATTTCCCGAAGGAGCTCTCTTTTGAAGGTTTTATCTTCGGCAAACTTGTTAAGTTTTTTTTATTCTGCGTAGTAAATTCCGCGTGACGCTCGTCATTATATTGCTCCTATATGTTATGAACTACACGATCTGAAATGAAGTATATGGTACGATATAAACTATATAATATGAAATGAGCTCTATGATATGATATTCTAAAATTCCAACAAGAGTTAGATACAGATAATGTCATAAAGTTGCGGAAAAAAATACTTCTAAATTTCTTTAGAAGTTTTTGCACTACCTGTGCACTTTATTTTTAATTGGATCCGGAGGAATCTTATGACTTTACACCAGTATTTCCTTCTGGAATTCCTTAAAAAAATCATCTGGATCTCAAGACGTAGTTCACATCAGAGTTACTCAAAGGAGATAGTCCAGTAACCTTAAATGATTTGTATGATGAATTCTACAGTTTTTTTACCGAGAGCTCATCCGATGGTATACAAACTCAAGCCCTTCTGCTCATCATCTTCTACAAATATCTTCAGAGACTCTTCCAGAGATTTCTCCAGGAAATCTTTCGAAGATTCCTCTTGGGATTTTACCAGAAAATAATCCAAGCTGATCTTTACCTTAATCCCTACAGTGATTTCTCCTGGAGATCCACTAGGACTTTTGCCAGAGATTCTACCAGGAAGAACTTTTGTTCGCCATGCATGAAATTGTAGTTATTTGAAGACGTTTTCCTCAAAGCAGTTTTTCGAGCTAAGATTATAACTAACTGACAGTATATTTGATTCTTGGTTTCCATACTCATATTTCTCCAGGCCAGGGAGTTGACAAGAAATTTTCACAAGGATTCCTACAACAAAATATGTACTTTAGCGATTTCGCAAAGATTTCCAGCAGAAGTGTCTTTAGTGATTCCTCCATTGATTCCTCCAGAAAAATCTTTACTGGGATTATTTCAGGAATTTCTCCAATGATTCCTCCAGGATTCGTTTCAGGAATGCTTCGAAATTTCTCCGAGAAATCCAGGGATTTTTTAAGTAATTTCTTCTGGCATTCCTTTACAAAACTTTCCACAGACTTTTGCAAGGATTGCTCCAAAAAATGTGTCTACAAGGATTCTTGCACATATATCTTCAAGGCTTTCTCCAGGAGTTACACTAAAACAATCTCTTCAAGGATTACTAAAGATGTTTCTCTAGTGATTTCTCCAGAATTTATTCCGAGGATTCCTCTACGGATACATACAAAGATATCCCCAAGCAGTTCTCTCGAGATTCGTCCAGAAATTATACCGGAGATTTTTTCCAGGATTCCTCCACGGATCGCTCCAGGGATGATTCTTCGAGGAAATTCTACAAGGATTTCACAAGGAATTTCTGCAGCCGTTCTAAAACTCACAAATTCCTCAAGGAAATTACATGAATTGCCTCAAGGATTTCCCAAGATAATCTTTCAGAATTCCCCAAGAATTTCTTCAGGGATTCGTTCTGGGTCCAATAATACTCCATGAATTCCCCCAAGACTTCTTCTTGAAATTTCTTCAGAGATTCTCCCATAAATTCCTGCTGGAATATTATCAGAACTTATGCTAAATATTTCTCTATGGATTACATTAAGAAAATCTCTACATATAATCCTCCAGTTAAATCACTACATTTTTTTTTAAATCTCTTCATGGATTCCTTCGAATATTTCTCCTTAGATTTTTCCAGAATGTTTTTCCATTTAAATATTTCTATAAAGATTCTTCCGGAGATTTTTCCAGAAAAAAATCTACAGGGGATTTTCCAGGGATTTCTCTAACGATTCCACCATCAAAATCTCTATAACGATTCTTCCTGGGATACCTCCAAGGATTCTCCAGTGGTTCCTCCAGATATGTCTCCAGGAGTCCTTCTGTAATTGACTTATAGAATCCTTCATGGATTCTTACAGGAGTTTATCCTAAGGCTCCTCCAGGGATTTCTCTATGCAAATCTTTACAGTTTACTGTAGATATCGTTTCAGGAATGAACTGGTAGAGATTTGACTGTTTATATAAATGAAATATGAGTTTCGTCTACGTAGTCTTTATTATAAATATAATGTTGAAAAAAATAAAGACTGCGTAACTGAAAAGCATATTTGATGTTCCGGGAATTTTTGTAAGGAATTCCTCCAGAGTTTTCCTCGAGAATCCCTTCTTAGGCTCCTGCAAGAATTTCTTCAGCGATCCCTATAAGAACTCATAAAATAATTTCTTGTAAAATCCCTAATTGAATGGTGGAATCTCTGGAATAATTCGTTATAGAATTCCTGGAGGCAATTTTAGGACTAATTCCTAGAAGAATCTTGAGAGGACTACCTACGGAATGTCTGGAGAAATATCTTAAGTAATCTTCTTGGAGGAATCCTTAGGGAAATCTGTAATTTTTATTGGAGGAATGTCAGGAGAGATAGCTTGAAGAATCTTTGGAATAATCGCGGTAGAAGTCCTTGAAGTAATCTCTGCAATAATGCCTGGAAAAGTTCCATGAGGATGGATTAATTCGCCCCTAATACTCCTCAAGGCGTAAGTTTATCAATCTATTTATTTTTCCAATGATTTTAAAAATTACTCCTTACTGTTTAGGTCATTTTGGAGTTTCTCACGGATTTCTTTCAGCAATTTGTTTTTCTGTTTTCATAGAAAATTGTTTGAAAGTTCCTTGCACAAATTATCTACCTATGCATTTCCTTCCACAATCTCTCCAGAAATTGTTTCTTCACTTTGCAAGAAATAGTTTGCAACTACAGTTAACTCTCCCTTACTCGATATTCTGTATCTCGATATTCCCCCTAACTCGATGGAATGCTCGGTCCCTTCAATCTAGCATACTTTGATCCCTCTATAAGTCGATACCTCTCTAACTCGATGTTCCCTAACTCGATGCGATCTGTTTCAATTTCCTATGCAAGTTAACCTCTCTAACTCGATATTTCCATGAAAATTTTAAAATATTCTTCAAATGTTAATTAATTTCATAAATTTGATAATTATGATTATAGTGATAGTAAAATGAAGGTTGACAAGTCATTTCAGGGTGATAAAAAATTAAATTTTAGAAGACTATGCAAAAAATGTCCCGTTGCTAAATGTACTGAAAATTTACTATTTTTCACATTCAATTTACTATTTTAAATGTACTTTGTCGAAATAATCAAAATTTCAAAAATTGAAAAAATTGTGTTCTGTATCTCGATACCTCCCTAACTCGATGGTCCCTTCAATATCGAGTTAGGGAGAGATGACTGTATTGCTAATTTTTTTAATAAGAGGTTTCGTTGGATGTAGTTAAAGGGTCGCTTTTTATGATACTTTCATGATTTTCTCTTGATATTTTTCCAGTAATTTTTTCAAGTTCCTCTAGGAGGGTTAAGAAAATCTCGCATTTGTTAAATATTAGAACACTAAAATGTTCGTACTTGGTAAAATATTTCTTCCTCAAAAATGCATGGTAAGTCTGAAAATTGTCTGAAAAACGAGCATCCTTCTATGTGTATGCAATTTCTAAATATCGCATAACTAGCTCCTATTGTAAGTTCATAAAACGCCAGCACACTGCGGTGGTCAAATTCCGAGCTAAATTGTATCTCATGTGACTTATCATGTAACTTATCCTCCTGAGCAATTTTGGCCGAACATCCATCCTTCTATATGCTCACAATCTTGAATTATCGCATAATTAGCCGAAAGTCCAAACCGACGCCAACGCCACGCGGTGGTCGAGTTTCTGAACTGAATTGTATCCTATGTGGAAGTCCTTATCCTCCTGAGCAACTTTTGCCGAGACAGCATTCTACTATATGCTCCCCAATCTCGAGTTTATAGCATAATTAGTCCATACCGGAAGTTCATATCGACGCTAGCGCCACGCGGTGGTCGGGTGTTCTGAACTGGAATTGTATCCTATGTGGAAGTCCTTATCCTCCTGAGCAACTTTGCCGAAGACAGCATCCTTCTATGTGCTCGCAATCTCGAGTTTTCGCATAATTAGTCCCTACCGGAAGTTCATATCGACGCTAGCGCCACGCGGTGGTCGAGTTCTGAATGAATTGTATCCTATGTGGAATCCTAATCCTCCTGAGCAACTTTGCGAGACAGCAACCTCCTATGTGCTCGCAATCTCGAGTTATCGCATAAGTAGCCCTACCGGAAGTTCATATCGACGCTAGCGCAACGCGGTGGTCGAGTTCTGAACTGAATTGTATCCTATGTGAGTCCTTATCCTCCTGAGCAACTTTTGCCGAAGACAGCATTCTACTATATGCTCCCAATCTCGGTTATAGCATAATTAGTCCATACCGGAAGTTCATATCGACGCTAGCGCCACGCGGTGGTCGGGTTCTGAACTGAATTGTATCCTATGTGGAAGTCCTTATCCTCTGAGCAACTTTTGCCGAAGACAGCAACCTTCTATGTGCTCGCAGTCTCGAGTTATCGCATAATTAGCCGACCTACGGAAGTTCATGTCGACGCTTAGCGCCACGAGGTGGTCGAGTTGCTGAACTGAATTGTATCCTATGTGGAAGTCCTTATCCTCCTGTGCAACTTTTGCCGAAGACAGCAACCTTCTATGTGCTCGCAATCTCGAAGTTATCGCATAAATAGTCCATACCGGAAGTTCATATCGACGCTAGCGCCACGCGGTGCTCGAGTTCTGAACTAAATTGTACTTATGTGGAAGCCCTTGTCCTTCTGAGCAACTTTGCCGAAGACAGCATTCTTCTATATGCTCCCAATCTCGAGTTATCGCATAATTAGCCCCTACCGGAAGTTCATGTCGACGCTAGCGCCACGCGGTGGTCGAGTTCTGAACTGAATTGTATCCTATGTGGATGTCCTTGTCTCACTGAGCAACTTTGCCAAAGACAGCAACCTTCTATGTGCTCGCAATCTCGAGTTATCGCATAATTAGTCTATACCGGAAGTTCATGTCGACGCTAGCGCACGCGGTGGTCGAGTTCTGAACTAATTGTACTTATGTGGAGCCCTTGTCCTTCTGAGCAACTTTGCCGAGACAGCATTCTTCTATATGCTCCCAATCTCGAGTTATCGCATAATTAGCCCCTACCGGAAGTTCATGTCGGACGCTAGCGCCACGAGGTGGTCGAGTTCTGAACTGAATTGATATCCTATGTGGATGTCCTTTGTCCTCCTGAGGCAACTTTGCCCAAAGACAGCAACCTCTATGTGCTCGCAATCTCGAGTTATCGCATAATTAGATCTATACCGGAAAGTTCATGTCGACGCTAGCGCCACGCGTGGTCGAGTTCTGAACTAAATTGTACCTTATGTGGAAGCCCTTGTCCTTCTGAGCAACTTTGCCGAAGACAGCATTCTTCTATAATGCTCCCAATCTCGAGTTATCGCATAATTAGCCCCTACCGGAAGTTCATGTCGACGCTAGCGCCACGCGGTGGTCGAGTTCTGAAAACTGAATTGTATCCTATGTGGAAGTCCTAATCCTCCTGAGCAACTTTGCCGAAGACAGCAACCTCCTATGTGCTCGCAATCTCGAGTTTATCGCATAAGTAGCCCCTATGCGGAAGTTCATATCGACGCTAGCGCCCACGCGGTGGTCGAGTTCTGAACTGAATTGTATCCTATGTGGAAAGTCCTTATCCTCCTGAGCAACTTTTGCCGAAGAAAGCATTTCTACTATATGCTCCCAATCTCGAGTTATCGCATAATTAGTCCATACCGGAAGTTCATATCGACCGCTAGCGCCACGCGGTGGTCGGGTTCTGAACTGAATTGTATCCTATGTGGAAGTCCTTATCCTCCTGAGCAACTTTGCCGAAGACAGCACCCTTCTATGTGCTCGCAATCTCGAGTTATCGCATAATTAGCCCCTACCGGAAGTTTCATGTCGACGCTGCGCCACGAGGTGGTCGAGTTTCTGAACTGAATTGTATCCTATGTGGAAAGTCCTTATCCTCCTGTGCAACTTTGCCGAAGACAGCAACCTTCTATGTGCTCGCAATCTCGAGTTATCGCATAAATAGTCCATACCGGAAGTTCATATCGACGCTAGCGCCACGCGGTGCTCGAGTTTCTGAACTAAATTGTACCTTATGTGGAAGCCCTTGTCCTTCTGAGCAACATTTGCCGAAGACAGCATTCTTCTATATGCTCCCAATCTCGAGTTATCGCATAATTAGCCCCTACCGGAAGTTCATGTCGACGCTAGCGCCACGCGGTGGTCGAGTTCTTGAACTGAATTGTTATCCTATGTGGATGATCCTTGTCCTCCTGAGGCAACTTTGCCAAAGACAGCAACCTTCTATGTGCTCGCAATCTCGAGTTATCGCATAATTAGTCGTTATACCGGAAGTTCATGTCGACGCTAGCGCCACGCGGTGGTCGAGTTCTGAAGCTAAATTGTACCTTATGTGGAAAGCCCTTGTCCTTCTGAGCAACTTTGCCGAAGACAGCATTCTTCTATATGCTCCCAATCTCGAGGTTATCGCATAATTAGCCCCTACGGAAGTTCATGTCGACGCTAGCGCCACGAGGTGGTCGAGTTCTGAACTGAATGTATCCTATGTGGATGTCCTTGTCCTCCTGAGCAACTTTGCCAAAGACAGCAACCTTCTATGTGCTCGCAATCTCGAGTTATCGCATAATTAGTCTATACCGGAAGTTCATGTCGACGCTAGCGCCACGCGGTGGTCGAGTTCTGAACTAAATTGTACCTTATGTGGAAGCCCTTGTCCTCCTGAGCAACTTTGCCGAAGACAGCATTCTTCTATATGCTCCCAATCTCGAAACATAATTAGCCCCTACCGGAAGTTCATGTCGACGCTAGCGCCACGCGGTGGTCGAGTTCTGAACTGAATTGTATCCTATGTGGAAGTTCCTATCCTCCTGAGCAACTTTGCCGAAGACAGCATTCTTCTATATGCTCCCAATTTCGAGTTATCGCATAAGTAGCCCCTACCGGAAGTTCATGTCGACGCTAGCGCCACGCGGTGCTCGAGTTCTGAACTGAATTGTATCCTATGTGGAAGTCCTTATCCTCCTGAGCAACTTTGCCGAAGACAGCAACCTTCTATGTACTCGCAATCTCGATTTATCGCATAATTAGCCCCTACCGGAAGTTCATATCTCGCCACGCGGTGGTCGAGTTCTGAACTAAATTGTATCCCATGTGGAAGTTCTTGGTCCCTGAAGCAAGTTTGCTGAAGGCAGTATGTTCCTATATGGTCTGCATCTCATACAATTTGGTGATGACTGCAGATTTCTGGACTGGGTGTACTGAAATTCCACGTGGCCAACATAGTCCCCTTCGTAGCCGATTCCCTGTGGCCACTGGAACCGGAACCGGTATTCCAGGTACTGATCAGAATCTTGAGGAGTATATCTTTTGAATGCGGCATAAATTTCATTATTCGGTTGATATTTCGCTGATTTATAGGGGTATACATTTCTGGGTCATAATGACCCCAGTATCTTATTAAGTTGTTTTTTTGTGGCGCCATCTTAGAATCACCTTAAGAAAAAATTTTTTTGGTCTTGCGCTTCGTTTCCACAAAATATTAAAAGTCAGGAAATTTCAGAAAGATCCGTTTGATAACAACAGAGATATTGCAGGTTGAAATCCGATTTTGGGTCATAATGACCCCAGTATCAAACTAAGGTTAAATATCACTGCTTTCTTAGAATTTGCCGATTTACACCACCAAAAGGACGTACCTCGCTCAAACAAGATTATCCCCTCTACTAGCAGCATTACTATTTCACCACAAACATATTGAAATTGCAATTTTTTTTCACAATTTTTTTACAAGTTCTTTAAAAGAAAGTCTTATTTTTTAGAATCCGTGTCGATTTTGAACATTGATCATGTTCGGTTATTCACTTTTCGAATCAATACTTTGATCAATACTGTCGTGAAAAAAATTGAACAAGTTGATGCAACCGTCTTTGAGTAACTAGCTCCAACTGTTAAAAATCTATATAAATCCAAAAATAACGAATTTTAATTTAAAAATTTCTTGGAGACAACGCAACCAATTTGCAAGATTTTTTCAGAGATGCTCCTTATTACCTTATATTTTTCAGCCCAAATTGACTAAAAACAAAATGGCAGCCAAAGAAATTTGATATGGGAAGTATTGGTCCCACAAGGAATGTTTAAATACGGTCGACTCTCCACAGCTTGATGTTCTTTAACTCGATCCTTTAGTCGACATTGAGTTATAGATGTTAATATCTATCTGAATATCTTTTATGTACAGGGAATCGTCGACCACTTCTTGTTTGGGAGTGAATAAAGTCTTGCAAGTTGTAATACATGTAAAAAAAACATGAAAATATAAATATTGATTTTCAGTAAAAAATAAATTCTCGAGCATTTTGGAAAAAGTTTTCAAATATAATATTTTATAATATTTCAAAATGCTATCAACAAATAATAATCATTAAAGTATTGGAAATGCAGAAATTGATCCTTTGATTTAAGGATTTTTAGTGTCAGTATGTTCTATAACTCGATAACTCTATAAGTGGATGTTTTCTTGGTCAATAGGGACACAGATCCCAGTAATAGAAGTGTTTTTTTGAGAACTCGTGAAAAAATGGATCAAAAATATTTCTCAGCTTAGTGTTCTTATGAGCACTGCAGGTACGATTATACTCTATGCCCAGGGAAGTCAAGAAATTTCCATTACGAAAAGATCCTGGACACGACCGGAATTCGAACCCAGATACCTTCAGCATGGCTTTGCTTTGAGCCGCGGACTCTAACCACTCGGCTAAGGAAGGCCCCTTAAAGTTGAGTTCTAAAATGTTCACCTTGAAATATTTGCAATACAGTTATCACTTTTATAACAAAGCAATTTTATTTTGTTGGTAGTGCTTTTTAACCCGTATAGGCCTGAATGACAGCAAAAATACAAAAATCCTCAACGCTCAGCGAACTCTCAACGGATTCAATTGATTTTTTGTCAGTATACTGGCACACATATCTAGTTTTAAGAAGAGCCAAGAAACGCGGAAATATTCTTGTGGCCGAGTTATTCCGGTGGTCACTGGGTCAGGTCGGGACAAAAGGGGACTGGGCCTTTGTGCCCCTGGAGGAAGGCAAGTTCCAAGTCACAGATGATTTCCGGCTATAATGTGGCCACTATATCACGGATTTAAGAAAAATTGCATTAGTGTAAACCTTTTGAGCAGGGATTGAATCCAAAGAAATTGAGAGAATCTCTCACGTATCGCTCTCTGTAATTATCATAACATGCTGCACATTATGAGAGACTGTTTATCGTATCCTGCACAACTTTTGATCAGATTGGGGGATAGTAGTGCATGATAAAACCCCTCTAAACATGCCTGGGGGACACTATTACTATTGGAAGTTCTTGGATTGTTTATCGTGCCAGTAAAGAAAAAACACCTACCCCCAACAGTAAACAAGCGAGAAAAATTGATTTTTTCATCGCTCTCTCTTTGGGGCTCTCGCTCGCTGTTTCCATTTATCAGACGTGTTAGGGGAACTGTAGGTAAAATGAACAGGGGGGTAAAATGAACAGGTTTGTGTTTTACGGTAATTATGCTATATATCTATGCAAAACATTGCACCATCCTGAATCCTTAGACTAAGGAACTATTTCGACAACTCTAGCGCGATCTAGAACTGTCACAAGCTGGAAAAGTAAACAAAAACAGAGTACGCCTCTCCGTTTCTCATGTGTGTAAATTTCACTCCTGGAATTTAAGTGTTTATGACTAAAATCATCAAAAAATCTATGTGACTGCGTAGCACATCATATACTTTAAAGTATTTATGATAAGTAGACGGAAATTGAAAGTATTATTATGTTCTAATTTCGTTAGAACAAATGATTTGAAGATGTTTGATTCTTTGGGGGTAAAGAAACCACTCGCAGATGGGGGTAATATGAACCACCATCATTGGGGTAAGATACTACTGGATTTTATTTCAGATGCCGAGAGTTTTCCGGAGAAAAATACAAAGACATACATGAACAGCCATCCAAATGGTGGCGGCTAAACGTTCCATCGATTCCGGATTGTCCGTGAGATATGCATTGAACATGCACCAGGTGCCGAGCATCATGCCGCAACCTTCAATTTCAAAGGTGTTCATTTTACCCCCACTACATGTTTCATTTTACCCCAGTATATGTCCATATTACCCCATTGTATGTTCATTTTACCCCCAGTATATGTTTCATATTACCCCCGTTACATCCCAGCAACACACATGTTTTAATGTGTATTATCAAATGATATATAACCAAAACTAGTCATATATAAGTTGATAATACACAATTATAACATGTGTGTTGCTCGGGATGTTCATTTTACCCACATGTTTGAAACATTGACTCTGTGGAAAGAAATTTTCAAAATTGCATTGCAAACATCCTTCTTCAATTCTAAGCATTGAAAAAGAATCTTGACAGCTTCAATAAGCAAGAAAACCATGAATATTGCATTAGGGTGTTCATTTTACCCCCAGTTCTCCTACACCTTGCATACAATGTTTTCTTTGCTTGCTTTGATCGTGCTTCATACTCAAATGAGAGCGAATTCTGCAATGCCTGCTTTTGAGAAAACAACTCAATCGGATAGCTATGAGTCCTGCATTTTATTGATCCTTTCTAATAACCATTTCTCGGTCCCCGGACGCCTCAAATTTACGATAAAGTGGGCCAATTTGTATCTTAACTTGATGCCAAGCCTATGGGAACGCATTTTAGTGCACACTTATGTTTGAATTCTACTTTTCGAGAATTGAAACGGATTAGTATCCAACAAATCTACTCGGCTCTTCCGGGCATTAAGTCCGACTAGCCACTTCCGGTATATTTTAAACGGTGCAAAACTCTTCATTTATAAGTTGAATATCAGATCTAAAATGATGTATGCAAATTAAATGACTGTCATTGCAAATAAATAGAGATAACTTGGCATGTCCCAAAAAATAGCCCTTTTTCCCGGACTTGACCCAGTGACCCACCAGAATAACTCCGCTACAAGAATATTTCTCGACTTCCTCTAGCCACTTCTAGAAACTAGATATGGTGTGCCAGTTTACTGACAAAAAATCATTTGAATCCGTTTAAAATTCGCTAAGCGGTAAGGATTTTTGTATTTTTCTTTCACTCGGACTATACGGGTTAAGAAAAGATTTTATTTCAAAATTGGTTCGAAATGCTCGAAAAAAATGACAAGAAATATGTTATTCTCGTTTTCAACTTCCATTACAACTTGCAAAGTCTTATTCATTCTTTACAAGAAGTAGTCCATTAGGGGAGCTTATTTCTGAAAATCTTGCGTAGTCTAGATTACAAAGTGGAAAATGATCAATCAGTCTAAAAATGACATTCCTGTGATAAAATGAGAATTTTTGGTGAAGGTTTAGAGGTGGCGCAAAGGCGTAAGTGCAGTTTTCTCGATTTTAGTGATCTTGAAAAAAATAGGTAGGATAAAAAAATCACTTCAAAATTGCGATATCTTCACTCCTCTAGTGATAATTGATCAAACAACTTAATACGAATGCCATTTTTGGTCATTTAGTAGGTAACGCTGACTGACTAGTGTTAACCCGAATGGCTATATAAATAGTTGAAGACAACTCCAATGTTCGTAGAAAAGGACAAAGAGCAAAGAAGGAAGAGAGAAAAAAAACAGAGAATACAGAGAATGTAAGGGGGCGGTTAAATAGGTGGGAGGGTGTAAATTGTATTTTATTAGAACAAACTGCGGAGCCGTGATTTTCCCGTTTTACGTATCGGATGTGATCTATTAATTGAAGCCAAAGCAAACAAGTAAGTCTATCCAAGTTCAGAATTGCCTCCAGCAATTTGCTTTTCAGTGTTTTGACAAAAAATGTCTCTTTTAGTTGTGAAAACAAGATTCTATGCGTTTTACTTCGGAAGTAGTAGTAGATAGGAGGTGCATTCGAACTTTCAAGACAGCGTTCTACATCTGAATTTATATTTAATTTACAGAAACATCAGCAGAAGAAAAATTAGAGCTTAATGTCAAAAAATAAATAGCAGTTCCTTCAATCATAAATCGACAAATTGAAAAACAACATTTTTTTAGTTCGTTCGGGTAATCAAAGTGTTTTGGACAATGGAAGTGGCTTAATTATATTATGCGTAACACTCTGTCCAAAATACAGAAATACCCTATGAATTGACTGTGTGTTTTTCTATTTTTCGATTGCTGTAGATAAAAATTGCTTTTTCAGTTCTGGCATTTCCTCTAATTTTACTAGGGCCTAAATTTGCACTTATTTTACTAGGGCCTAAATGCACGAGCCACTATACAGTGCGAGAGATAAAGCATCTCAGATCGAAAATATCTCCAATTAAGACAATATTAATCATCAAAGTTTAATTACAACTTTTTAGAGAAACTGCAACAAAATTTCTTGCAGGAACTATCACATGATATCCTCTAAGTCTCTTCAATATTACGCATTATGCAGGATTTCTAGATTCTTAAACCTTCACCAAAAATTCTCATTTTTGCACAGATGTAATTTTCAGAACCGATGATCATTTTTCACTTTGGAAATCTAGACTACCAAAGATTTTGAAGAAATAAGTCCATGTTCCCAAATAATGAAGTATTTAAAAACCAGGAGAGAAATTACCTCATTCGTGACATAGACTAATAGACACATAGACTAATAGACACATAGACTAATAACACTAAAGCCTAAAAACTTCCGGATAATTGTAGAATTAACTTAAGAAACTGAAGATTCTGTAAATGCGACAACTGGTGCAGAAACTCCTTTGAATATTTCGCTAGAATTCATTCAACAATTCTGCAAGCATTTTGGATTTACTGAATAGAGTTCTTTCAAGAAATTCTGCAAATATATAGTGTTTTTATGAATCCTGGGAATTATGATTTAATCATTAATTCCCATGATTCAAAAGGAATAAATAAAAGTGTTGTTTTGGGAGTTCTGTAGGAATTAATCGACAGATCATCGATTTTTTCTATCTCTTATACTTTTGAATACATGCCGTTGTATGTGAATGGCTCCTAAAGTCATATTTCTATCATAACTTGTTTCCAAATTTTTGTGTTTTTCTACAAAGTTGTTTTCATGGAAAAACCCGTGTTTTTGCTGAAATATCATCACCCTATCTTTTGAAGTACACGTATCCGGGGTATCATGATCAGCGGGGTAACATTGATCGAATGATTCAATCTTCATCAAAAGTTCGTATTATCATTATTGATGAAACATTTCCAAATCATGAATGGTGCTCTCTTCTTACATCCATGAGCTAATAAAAGTTAATATTTTTTACGAAAATTCTTTTACTGTCGACGCTTGTTATAACGACATCGCAAGGGACCGTCGTAATAGAGAAAGTCGTTATATAGAATAGTGTATAACACTGAATATTTCGCAAGGGACTGAAAAATGTCGCTATAGAGAGCTTTTGTCGCTATAAAAGTTGTCGTTATAATGAGCTTCGACTGTACTTTATACGTAAATTTGTCAACTTTTCGTAATAATGGTTTTATTGTAAGGATGACACTTACGAAGATTCAGATCTCAATAAGTTCTGCAAACGACATAAGCAAGGAAAATATGTTCTTACTAAAAATGACATCGCCGAAATATTTCGTTTGTCAAAACTTTATAAGTATGCTCAATTAGGCAACATTACCAAATTACTGTTAAGAATGTAAAATTCCCTTAGGAAATTGCCTACCTTTAGGCGTATTTCCGTGGTTCAGGTGTTTTTAATTAAAATAACTCAAAACGTAAATTACTTGTAAGCGTTAGGTTCTTCATATTTGGCTTCAGGGGCCACGATTTATGTAAGTAACGACATTTTCAGTATTACCGAACGTTGTTTACGTAGGTGATGAATGTTACCCCATATCAGCTAAATCAAAAATCTCCTTAAACATTGTTTTTAACATGCTTAAATATTTCAGTAAACAAAATACAGTATATAGTCTCGAGCTATGGGTGCAGTACTTGTTTTAAAATTATAAAATTTGCAACATTTGCATTTTTCAAACAAAATATTAGCGTTAGCGTTAGGTAGTTACGGTATACTTCGTAGATTGGATACTAGCAACATTTATGTTTCTTTTTGACAATCTCATTCGGACGCTTTCAAGAACAAGGATGGGGAATGTTCCTTGATGGCCAATCTTGAGCAAGAAGACCAAACCATAAATATCGCTATTCCTGGCCACGCCCATCTTTACCGTAACTTGGATAGGGGAAGGAAATTTTGATGTAGCACTTACTTAATGAGAGGCACCGACTCAGCGACACCCTCATAAGTGCTACGGAGGTGGGGGTTGGGAGAGGAAAAAAAAGTCAGGATTCGCTTTGAAAGCTAGCGACAGACCCATGGCATTTATTGTTTAAGCGTTTTGAATTTTATCTTTTGAATGCCGGCAATCAAAGAGAATATATTTATCGTATTTAAGATATATGGTTAATTAGATTCCGCATAGTACTTTCCGTTTCAAATATTATGCTTGCGACGAATCAAGTGTGTGCATCTGCTTATTAATGATTTAAAAGCAGAACCGATCCCTCAAGGGTCATCGGAGGAAAAGAATAGAAGGCAACAGAAAACCGCTATGCGTAAGATCTACAAACCTAGTATTTTTTTTAACTATTCGGAAATTGAACATTAGCAAACAAAAAACGTATCAACTTATTTTGAGAAAATGGCGGCAATACGAAAAAAAATAAAAAAAGGAAAAAAAAAACACTCCTCTTTATGTTTGAACGCTCAAAAACGGAGAAAATGTGGAAATAGTGGCAAATTCAAAAACATATTTCCACCCACACGCGAACCATTTGATTATCCGTGATCCCGAACCGACGATGCATATCGCAAAAAGATATTGCGATATTGTTCTGTTAATAATTTGGACAAACTCACCGGATCTCCCAAATCGGGTATAGCTGGTAAGATGACCAATCCATTTCCAACAGTGGTTCGTATTACCACGTACGCCAACCGTTAGCATTACTTCCTCAGGTAGCATTAACTTCCCTAGCAAGAAACCGAACGGCACACCACAACCAATTGCTTCTCCGAAAACCGATCTACTAGTAGTAGTAAGCCTTGTATTCGGCTTTAGTCAGTTCGTACGCACGCTTATAATTTTTTTACTTAAAGCTATAATCTGTAATCTGTGACGAGATTCTCGTCACGAGAAGTATCATAAAGTCGAGTCTAGTACACGACACTGAAGACGCCTTACAGTTGAGGTCGAAATACGCGTATCTGTCAAAAGGATACAAACTCTAGTGAATTAAATGGTATAGTACTAAATTCGGTTTTTCATCTACTTATAAAGTTCAAGTTAAATTTATAAATGTGCATTCAAACTGCTTTCTTTCGGTTTGTTTTGTACCATGGTTTGAACGATGTTTCAAACCTCGGTTCAACCGAAGTTCAAGTGTACCGGGTTCAACGTGCAACGCGATTTTTTTTGCCGTCGTGCGTTTGCTGTAAAACACGAGTAGAAAGATGCGAACCCAAGTTGAACATCGGTTATGTTCATGGGAAGTACTGATTCCAACGATTCTTTAGAAATCTCTTGATAGTTCTCCATGCATATTCCAGTTATTTGACAAAAAGACTTTCATGAATGCTTATGGAAAGTTATCCAAGAACATCTACATCTGGTTGCAGGAATTATGTCACTTAGTGTTGAAACATGGGGTAGTCAATTCTTTGACTGCCATACCCAGGTATTACTTGTCCTAACCACTTCCCTCGCCACTAAAGGCAAATACTTGCCGAAGACACCAAACCTGAAGGTTTTGTTCGTCGAAAACCTGCGTCCGGGCAATTCGAATCAAACATGGTAAATGCAATTTTTTAATGTATCATGAATAAATGTTTAAGTTTTCCCAGAAATAACAAGTGCCTAATATAATTTATAATTTTAACGCCATTAATAGAAAAAGGTAAACTATTATTATACATCTTGAAACATTCAATTTCAATAACAATATTTCAATCCCAGTCAATCTATTCCATTTGATCACGCAACGTATGCCACCACCGCGGTGACCGGTGTTGTTGCCATGTCAGAGATTCTATCATTATTACACATTTCACGTGCCGCACTGCGCCACCGCTGCTTGATGCCGTATCGGTGGACATTTATTTTAATTAGCCTCACATGGGAAGGACATAGTCATCGTTTGACACGGCAACCGCTATCAGACGAAGTTCAACACTATTTGTCACTGCACTCCGCAACTTAATGCACTTGCTACTTAGTGCTGAATCGGATTGATTGAAATCTACCGGAAGCGTATTATGCTTCGGGCGTTCGTACTCTACCGTACCGGAGATGTCTTCTAAATTAGAAAGCTTCATATGAATCGACGATTCCGTCGAGAGGTTCCTTCCCATCGAGAGCACCAGCTCGAGGAGCGATAATTAGTTTCACGCAGAATTCCACCCGGTTCAATATAGGCCAAAAGAGGTGTTATTGCTACGAGGTTACATGTATGATTGAAGGCTTCCTTCGTTGCTCCCGTTTTCTCTTCGTGTACCCAGACGATGTTAAACTTGATGCACATCAACGCACAGCTTGACGTCCACTCTCACTTGTAGGTTGTTGTACATCTCTATTCGGGTAGGTGAGCCGGATCGGAACCTGTTGCAGTCCACAAATAGCATAAACCGTTGTGCAGTGGTCGAACGCCATACAAATGTTGGTCTAAACGACAAATCTCACTCAAATCGATCAAAAATCCAAGTTTATTGGCAAAACAAATTGATTTCTGAAGGTAATTTGATGTAAATGGTCACTGAAAAAAAAAATCAAATTTTTCTGTACTTTTAGCAGAATTGGTTAAATGAAGCATATTTATCTATTCCACTTAAAAAAATATTAAAATTTATCGAAATGTAATTATTTGGGTACCAATTTTAACCATTTTTTATGAATTTGTTCGGCAATGATTATGACACAAAATGGAATCATTAAAACATGTTTATGATCCTATAAAATATACACCAATCGATTTGAAATTGTGGGGAACTCATATTCATTACTAAACAAAGCCAGAAAAAATACATCGGACAAATAATGGTCCACTGTGCGTCGGAAGAGTAAAGATAGCGCCATGTTGCACTAAGCACTCGAATCAAGCAGCGAAGAAACATCAACGGCATAGAACACTGACCCACATATTCACTTTTAATATGGTTGACTAAAACCGGACCCGGACCAAGAAGGGGTTACGAGCGGGCAAATTGCAAAGCATTCATTTTAATGTTTTCATTTTCTTTATGCACTGTCGATGGTAAATATTCCCCCCATCGGGAACCCCTGATAAATCGTCATCTATCCAAGTTAATGCTGAAAGAAGAAAAGAAAATATCAACTTCATCATGCCACTACTCAACATCCAATAAATTGTAGTAATTACGTTCCACGTCGATGGATGAGAAATGCAAATAAATCAGCAATCTAACAATCGTTCGATGCAGTTTGCATACTTGTCACCGGGGTGCGACCGGTGAACGTAGAAAAAGTTGGTTTTACTACCAAATTTGTGTTGGCGATGTGTGATTAGTAAATGGGATTTTAACAAAAAATCCAACAATTTAAATGCACAATGATTCAGAAAACATATTGACAAGGAAAAAAGGCAAGAAGATTTAGAATAAAACTTAAGACAAAAAAACTGTCTTCTTATGCCTCTTGATGATATTGTCACTAAGTGTTAGGAGCAACTTGATGATTGAAGCTCGAATCTTTTCATTATCCTGCGAACATAAATAGTTTTTGGTTTTTATCTTTATCAACGAGATTTTTAACCCTGGGCTCGGTCATCTCGGGAACAACGGCATTTCTTCCCATCCGAAGGTAGTCCTCACCATAGCTTTCAATGTCTAAAGTGACAGTCTCGGAATGGGATTCGATCCCAGGTCCTCGCGTGAGAGTGTGTGTTCTAACCAGTATATCAAGACCGTCCCCCACAAAAATAATGATATATTTCTTTTGATAAAGATGGATCACTACATAAAAGTAACAAAATCCGCTTAAAAAAATATCAGTGAGAGGAGTTTTGTCTTAGAACTAACATAGTGAAAATTGTTAAATTAAAAATAACTATTTATCATTCTTAATCTGATTGTTACATTGAAGCAAATTGTTTTGAATATCAAAATTTGTGTTCAAGTCAATATTTAATTAAACGTTTAAAATGTTAATTATTGTAAATTACTTTTACATGGATTGGCATTGCGAATAATAATATAAACAGAATTAATTTGAGTGATTGAACTTTAACAAAGAGTACAGAGTACAGAGTTTAGAAAGTACAGAGTGAACTGTTACAGTTATTTCCAGAGGTGCATGCGATAAGTGCAAGATGAAGATCAAAATGCATATTCTAACTACTGTATCACAAAAAACCTCTTATACTGCCGGAGCTGAGGCGCGTCGTATATTTTGAAATTTATGGTTTTCATCTGTGTTACTTAATTGGGAAGATCATGCTTAACCCCCCTGCCGGCAGTAGCATTTTTCATACAAAAAAATATTCATTCACGATAACTATTTTGTTTCTC
>NW_018735714.1:0-13539 GCF_002204515.2 Aedes aegypti | reverse complement strand
GTGCCGATATTTCGTCGATGTATTATACACTTTTAAAAGAAATAGTTTCAAATCTTTTTAAATATTTCTTGCTGAATTTCATAACAATTTTTATATTATTAAAACAATTTATTGTCAATAATCATTAAAACGTCCAAAGACAACAATAGGACAGGAACCTCAGAAGCAAAATAACCTAATGTACACAAACAAGTGTCAATATCTTGAAAGAAATTGGATTCGATTCTCGGCTGCAGTTTTTTTACGTTGAGTTTTGGTAAAGGAAACGAAATTAAAATTGTTTTACTTTACTTTAGTTTAACTTTTTACTTACAGATGGACTGTTTCAAGTACGGAGAAAGCTTTAACGAAATGGATGTGGATGTTTTGGAGGAGGATGAGCCATTTATTTACCAGATAAAAAGCCAGAAGCCAGACGATGATTGATAACAACAAACTTTCTGATGATGATCGGAGGAAGCGGAGGGATGATCGTAAGCTCTTTTTTGCTTTCTTGCAACGGTCTTACTTAGGGAACTTTCAAGGGCCAGTTTTAAAAACCTGGGGGGGGGGGGGGGACCGCCCCCCCCAATTTGGGGAAAAATTTTTAAAAAAATTAAATCGATAAAATATATGTTCAACTATTTTACCATACCCTAGCGCACAACTAAGTGATGGGTAGGTGAAATCAAGAAATGCTAAAATTTGTCGAGAAGCTCAATAACACGTATATGGCAACCCCAATCCCACCTTATCGTTCAACGCTCCGTCATCGTAATCATCGTCATCATCGAAACTTCAAAAGCAGTTTTTCTGTTCAAAACTAAGAATAGAATGCAGTGAACAGCACTGGCATATTGATGACAGTTGTCTTCTCAAGGTTCCGGTTGATGATTGCAGCAGCCCTTCTTCCCTCGGAATAATGGACGAGTTTTCCATGTTGCAACGAACATAGGAACACGGCAAGTTCCGTTACTCGGTTCCGAAGATGGACGATACATCGCCAACCACTCGGGGACATCCAGACTTTCTTCCTCAAGGATTTGCTAAGCGGTTGTAAACTGGAGGAAACTTGCATACCAGGTTTCTGCCATGATTGATTCTCTCTGGGGCTGCACAGTGTACCACAAGTAGTCCATTATTGGCTGCACTCTGTAGGATCTCTTTAGTCCACTGAGCTATGACGGGTGTAGTATCCTTATTCTTATCTGAAACCCCTTAGCATTCGTCACTGGATGACACGTTGATGTGCGTCTATTAATGCCTCCGGTCGTCACAGCGCAGTCTGACGCTGATCAGGAACTGTGGTACACTGACCATCGCTACTCGATGCCGGGCTTCCTGAGTTGGTATTCCTCGCTTTCGGTGGACTCAACTGCTTCTTCGTATCGTTATTCAACAGATTCAGTCCAAACGGCAAGGTGCACGACTGCTTGATCGGTTCAGGGAGATGAAGGCCCAAGCATTTCTTCCGTAGGGTCTCCTTTACAGGCCAGTTGGGCAATACAGTTTGCGCTGCTGATCTCGGGTGCTCGCAATCGTCACTGGTGGTGATTTCGTTGGCTTGATGTACCATTTCCTTGTTGTCCTTGGGTGATAGAGACGCAGTTCCTCATCCGCAACGCAGTTCCTTTCCCAGAAAGCGTCGAACTCCAAATATTCCAAAGTAAAGCACTTCTTTCCGGTTTGACGAGTGTGAGCCACTACTTCAAATCTCGAATGAGTGAAGAGCATCATTCGATTTGGTGATGTCTTCACGTTCTCTATTGCGCGGAGGGCTCCTCCTGAGCGAGCTTCATTTTGTTGGTAGTGGTTGTTACACACAATGGCTTTACAAACGATAGCCTGCCGTGCTCCTCTGTAATGGGCTCCACTTGGCCACAGTGCCTTCCTTCAAAGTTTCACAGAACTAATCAGAGAGTTCCTCCTGAACAGACTTTGACTCTTTCTCCTCAGATGGCTGACTGTGCACAATCATAGGGAAGTCTGTGGTAGTCTCTGTGAGGAATGGCTCATTCACACAGGGCGGTCTTGAGAGCTCATCCAAAGCGGATTCTGGATTCCTCAATCGTTACAGCCGTCACAGTCACCGCGGCTGTATGGTGTATGGAATGCGCGGACTGCTCCTTGGTAGCGGGTCCCACTTGGTCGGCACATGTCACTCCTCCGATTGATGAATCCACATCTGACTATTCGGATGCCTCCTCTCGAGTCGACTCCTGACGGTGTTCAAGGCAATCAATTCACTGGTGTGCCCTGATTGCTGACATGTTGGACGTCACAGTACGTTTCGGTGTTGAGTTGGGCGAATCGGAGAATACTTGCTCCTCTTGAGCTTTCTTCGGTTCGATGTCGGTCAGGATGCATTCGAGTGAGTCGGCACTGCATGACTCAGAGACCTCTTCTTCGGGGGGCACTGACAGACGATGAATCCGGGATGGTTTTGGAAGTCGGGTTACTTCACTAGCATGCGAATTGGCTGCTCAAGAAGGTGTCGCTGCGTTACGCGGTATTTTGACGTTGGGGGTTTTCGGGTTGGAGTATCCTCTACGAGCAGACTCCGTCTGGTATCGATTCAAGAACCTATCCGAAACTCGTTCATCGCTGGCTGTAGATTCAACGAGTGGGATCACGCAGGACGGCTCCGACTAGATCTTGGGTTTCGCAGCGATGTACGGCATCTTCGCTCTTGGTGAATCAGAGAGCTCTCTCTCTGAGCGTACTTTGACAGCAATCTAACTTGCAATTCGGCTGTTGATTTGCTAGGGATTTCAGTGCAGTACGGCTATGAGAGTGCTTGAACTCCATTTGATTTCCGTCCGTCGCAACGTGATGTGGCGTTTTCACGATGGCCCTGCTAGAGCACATCTCCTGGCCGTACTCTGACCGCTGTCTATTTTGGGAGTTTTCAAAACTAGACGTTCACTCTCTTCTATGACAACTTACCAGCCAGGCTCGCGGACAACTGCTCGATCTTCAACAGCACTTCGGTATGAAGCTGGTCGAACGTAATTTGTGGCTCATTATGCTCTTAGAACTCCGTCGCAGGAATCTGTTTCAGGATCTCCTGTTGAAGGCTCGTGTAATATCGATAGTGCGTATCCAGATTCTTCTCGTAGGCTCGCAGCAGTGTTGATCTCGTCTTGGATAGGTCATCCTTCGCCTCCTTCAGGTTACGAAAAATGTACGCGACTTTTCGATTGACTTTGTTGCGTAGATGGATTAGATTCTGTATATTAACCATGCGGGGTATCACAGCTCGTGGGGTAGATCGATACGGATTCCTCAAACTAGTCATCTTGCTGACTAATCGGGTTTTCTCGAATGGTCATCTTGTTAACCACGGGACACAAATGCCGGATCTGCTGCACGCCTTACACGCCTACTTATGCAGGGAAAACGAGGTCTGCTTCTACAGATACCCTAGTTGATCAGCAGAAGGCTTCGCTGCTACCGATCGCCTCACCGACGAGTAGATGCCTCTCACTCCTTTGATATTCTTGCGGTGGCAAGAATGTCACGCCTCATATCGACCTCTCGCAGATCGGCGGGAATTCCTGCACTGGTCGCCTTGAATACCTGGGTAAACCGGTCCTTTCTACTGTGCTCCTTGTTGATCCGTAGAAGGATTCAATGATGTCGAACCTCTCGCTATTCCACAGGATTTCCCCGTTGACCAGAGAGAACGGATGCTTCTACTGTGCGCCTCGTTGACCAGTAGAAGGCTTTAACGGTACCGACCATTTTGCTGATTGGTATGAACCTCTGTTGTGCAGAGATTCCACACCCTATGGTGTTTTTGCCGGTGGCAAGAATGTCATAGATATTTCAGCAAAATTAGCTTAGTTGAACTGTTTTTTACACATATAAATTGATAATCTTGCGTTTGGAACTGGTTGGAAGCTAAACCAGCTCGTGCAATTTATTTCAAACTAATTTTTATTCAGTTTTATGCACACCTGTCGAAGAAAATATTGTAATCATATTATACCTATGTTAAATGACATGATATAAGTCCAAATTCCTCGAACAATATTGAAGAAGTGATACTTCCATATAATTCGAAGCAAACTCATTACTTTTGTCTTGCTTTTTTTCTTTTCTCAGTAATACAAGAATATTTGCGGTGTTTTAAGGTAGTTTGGCGTATCTGCGCGTGAGTGACCACGTACTGATGCTGGCTTCGGGTGGATTGGATGCTGCTGGTGATGATGTTGCTTCCGCATTTGACATTTCTCCTCATGCTCCCGGAGCGGTCGATTCGGGCGTGAAGAATTGCTATACAGCATTTTTAAATTGAAATATATAATAACGAGTATTCCAATTCATAATACATAACAAAAATATTTGAATACATTAATACGTAATCCGATAACAATTTTGTTAGTAAATTTTACACCAACTTGTAGGTGCATTTTCTGATTATTGTTTGTTGGGACTATCCATTAATGTAGAGACGGACTGGAGTTTCCTGCGATGACAGTGGTTTTTCAATACGATTTATGATCTTCCTGATGGGTATGATTCATAAGCCAGCGATGGTTCACTGAAAAATGAGTACTATTGGATATTCTGCCTGGGGAATTCCGGGAACGAAAAACTTTACCGTTCATCTGCCTGGCACGAGCCTTGACGACTCGCTTACGCTTACTAGTCCCAAAAGTTAGACTTATTGTTGCCCCCGCGCATACAAACTTTTTTAGTATTTTCCTTAACAGGATCAAATCATGTATATAGAGCATCCATGCGACAATTTTTGTTCCATGACCCCACTTTTGGCACCGACGGCACTGAGTGGGGTTCTGGTAATTTCCTCCAGGTTTCTGGAAATGTTCCCATGTCACACGGACATCAAACAAAAGTTTTGCTTTTTCTAAAGCTTTAATATTATTTAGTTCTTTTTGTTAAAGTGAACTAAATAAATTCTTGAGAAAGCCCTTTCCGAACAATGCCAGATTGGGTTCTCTTTTTCATAATGATTACTTGAACAGGGGAAAATCCAAGTATATCATTTATTCCATTTTTGATCACTTCAGGTGATTTATAGTCACTTGAGAGACCTTTCAAGACAATTTGAACAAACGTTCAGTTTGTTGTCATAAGTAAAAAATAGTGCTTCTTCTCTTCAATTTGTTTGAGAAATTTGTCTAAAGCATCTAATGATTACTCATTTCGATGTAATATCAATATTAACCATTTCACCTTGGAAGAAAGTGCGCATTCCGGAGAAACATCCTCTCTTCTTATTTAACGTGACGTTTAAGTTCAAGAATTTTAGAGAGTAATGGAATTTGGCCGTTTAAATATACTAAATTTAACTATATGATGTAGTTTTATAAAAGTAATGTTGTACCAAAATTTAGCGACATTTTTAGGAGAAGTTAATTTAGTGTTATTTAAAACAAAAACGATGTGAATAAATATACCAGGTATTACTGTTTGAAAATTGTACGTAATACCATTCATTTCAATGCAAGTTAACTACAGCTTACCTGCTAAAAATCGCCAATAATATTCTACGAACATCGATTGACGTGAAACTCCGCCAATGCTGCTGTGGGACACTTCGCTGTATTAGCAGTACACATTTGCACTAGTTTCACATTATCACTTACACTGACTCGCTACTACACAATAAATTGACATTGTATTCAATTACGGAATATTGCGCCAACCGCTGCAATCAGTGTGTTGAATCCCAACTGCTCAAACACCACTTCCCCCCGTGTGCCGGCTTGTTAGCAGCTGCACCAATTGTAAATCCCATTCAACCGGATAATTGTATATTTACAATGCCGGCTTGGCGAATGTGTCGTTTGCGGCACTACAGAAAACTAGTTACTGCCAGTTGACGCCGGTTCAAAGTATTCCCCTTTGTAGTTGTTACTTGTTGGTAAAACCGATACTTCACCGGCGCCGAAAGCCACGTGGCTCCACATGGTCGACGTGTCAATTTCGAACGAGGAAGGATTTTACAAGCTTGTTGACAAGTTGTCACTTAAATTTAATTACCAGATCAACTAATTGATCTTTTGTCATTCCTTAACTAGTCATTTCAAACATTACATTCATTTATTATATCTAGTTGTTCTAGGTATCAGTCCTTGATATGTTTGATATATTCATATGATTAATTTATTGGAACCCTTTCATCGTGACAACATGTCTACTTGAAGGTTTCAAATAAAGAGCTTTTGGTTTATGTGGGAATATTATGAGTTGAGTTTTGGAAGCATTTAGGAAATTTTATATTTGCAAGTATGAAGACTCTCACTTTCTCCATCTACTACAGATACAGGACACTGCACGCAGGCTTCTTTTGCAAAACTAATTGTTCTACTTTCCTTCCTCCTCTCTCCTATTAGCCAATTCGACCGCAATGGACCGGTTCGAGCAAATCCGAAGTCAACAACTACATCTTCGGCAACATGAAGGACAGCCTGTCGGATGTGGCCGCCCAAACGGTGGCCGGTTCGACTCTGCCCTGGTCGGGATGCCCCGCGAGGACGAAGAAGCCGGATCGTACAACCCCTTCGAGCACCGAAAGCTGACCCATCCGACCTCGGACGTGGATACGCTGGTGCATCTGCTCAAGGGTTCTCTCGGATCAGGAATCCTGGCGATGCCGTTGGCCTTTCTGCACGCTGGTCTATGGTTTGGGCTGGGAGCTACACTTGCTATCGGTGCCATCTGTACCTACTGTATTCACATTCTAGTTAAGTGCTCGCACATCCTCTGCCGGAGGGCGCAGATTCCTTCGCTGGGTTTTCGCCGATGTGGCAGAAACGGCCTTCCTAGCTGGACCGGATGGAGTCAAGAAGTATTCGCGACTGGCCCGATTCATCATCAATCTGTTCCTGGTGCTGGATCTGATGGGATGCTGTTGCATTTATATGTGTTCGTGGCCACCAACGTAAACAGGTGGTGGACTACTACACCCACAGTCACTATGATGTTCGGTACTACATTTTGGTGTCGTTGATTCCTCTGATATTGATCAACTTGATCAGGTGAGTTTTCTCTAGGATATTAACCTTTGCGTACCCGAATCATAACAATTCTTCTAACTTCCCGCCCCAGGAAACTGAAGTATCTCACACCATTCTCGATGATCGCGAACATTCTGATCGGAGCGGGCGTTGGCATCACGCTGTACTACATTACGACGGATCTGCCGGCATTTTCGGAGCGCAAGGGCGTGGCCGATGTGCACCACATGCCAATGTTCTTCGGCACGGTCATTTCGCCCTGGGGGAATCGGTGTAGTGATGTCGCTGGAGAACAACATGAAGACACCGCAGAACTTCATCGGCTGCCCCGGAGTGCTCAACATCCGGAATGACGGTGGTTGTGGTGCTGTACGCTCTGGTCGGATTCCTCGGTATCTGAAGTACGGCGAGGACACCAAGGGCAGTGTGACGCTGAACCTGCCAGTGGAGGATATGTAAGTGGAATGGTTTTTCTAGGTGGAGGAGGATATTGATGAATGTTCTCTGGTTTCAGCTTGGCTCAGTTGGTCAAAATCATGATTGCCGTCGCCATTTTCTTGACCTACTCGCTACAGTTTCTACGTTCCAATGGAGTTATCTGGAAGAACGTGCAGCACACTTTAATGAACATAAGAACGCAGCTGAATATGGTATTCGTATTGGACTTGTGGTGAGTAAACTTACATATTTTTCATGTTATAAGATCTCTATGTGTTTGTATGAACGATGCCATAAAAATGAAATTTAATTTGATCATGATTGGGAGTAGTACGTATTGATTGATTCAGTAAATTCTTTTATACTATTTTGTTTCTTATATGTTCATTTCAAATTAATTAATTTTCTATGTTTTGATTAATTAATAATTAATTAATTTTAAAATCGATACTTGCTGGATGTTGCAAACCGTCATTTGAGACAAAGCGGAATAGTTTGTATTTTGGAATTCATTTTTCACAGAACTCAGAACCTATCAAACTGTTTAATATTCAATCTTTTGAGCATGCGATTTAAACTGAGGATCTTAGTCAATTGATATGTGAGATTCTGAGATTTTTTGTTGAAGACATTTGATCAAACATTATGCGACCGAATATCTTCCAGATCTCCAGGCAATCATCTGTAGTGCTGATAGAAAGGCCAACCCTTCTAATAGCTCCTTCATAGGCAATATTGAGCAAAGAACTTCAAAGTGAACTCGAAAGCTTATCCATCAGAACACCTTTTTCTTCACTCAACGCAAGACTTTTTGTAATCAATGATCATATGATGAATCTGCAAGTTCCCGAAGTTTTGTTTCAAGAATCGATCAAGAATTTATGGTTAATATTTGATGAATCGAAGCCAAACCTCAAATTATCAAGAGCGTAAATCTGGAGAACGATCATCAGTTTAAGCTGAAAACATAATCGATTGATCACCGCCAGTTGTGATCAATCGATTAAATTTCCAGTTTAAACGGATGTTTGGTTTTCAAGATTTGTGCTCTTGAAACATTGACGTGTGGCTTCGTTGCAACTTCACCTTAATCGAACCTCACGATGACCAAAAGGGTATTGGCCTACAAAGAACTCCTCCAGCTATCTCTATCTGCTGAACAGGACACGTGAAAATGTGTGCAACGCATTGAGAAGCGTTATATGTATCTCGGTAATGGTCTTAGGCGGCATCCACAAATTACGTAACGCTCTAGGGGGAGGGAGGAGTAGGCTCAAGCGTTACGGCTCATACAAAAATTTAAAAATTTTCATACAAAAAGCGTTACGGAGGGGGGGAGGGGGTCAAAAATTTCCAATTTTAGCGTTACGTAATAAATGGACGCTGCCTTATCCACTGGTATACTAACTGACTCGGTCGAAAAATTTTGACACTAGAGCGGGTCCAGATCACGTGGGGAAGCATACGGGAGCGTGCCCCGCTCAAGTGTCACAATTCTCAGACCAAGTGAATTTAGTACACCGGTGGATTAGACCATAGGGTAACGACTGTTTACATCATTCTGAAATGCTAACGGTTGGCGCCCGAGGCAAAAAGTACAGACAACAACCTTTTGAACATTCAGTTTCTCTCACTGACCGCGGAGCAGCGACACTGATGTTTGTATTCCACTCAATGATCGTGCTACGCTCGTTTCTCAAATTTAAACACAAGCGCATGGAAAAATGGTAGTCGAGAACTGTCAAAAGGTCAAAACTGTGAAAATAATGAAAACGTAAATTATTTACAATGGATTACCTGCTTTGCTACTGTCCACAGTTGATCAGCAGAAGTATTCTCGTTTTATTTTGTATGGGGAAAGGCATCTAACTTCAAATTTCTCGTAAATAAAAGCATTATTCGAAAAAAATATTTGGTGGCGTAAATAAAAGCATTATTCGAAAAAAATATTTGGTGGCGTGATAGCCATTACGTACAACCGGTAACAAATATTTTTTTCGAAAATAGTTTCCAACTTTGAGAAATAATTCGTTAGATGCTTTTCGCCATACAAATATTTTTCGCGTTACCTTTGAGCGATTTTTGAGCATAGACACTAGTGCATGTGCGCAGTAGCGTAGCTAGAGTTTTGTGGGCCCGGTGCGGAGGTTGATTTTGGGGGCCCCTCAAATCGAGGTTTGTAAAAGAGGCCTTTTTTTCGAAAAACATGATTAATGCATATATCACTGATTTTGTTGTTGTGGTTTTCGATGCAGATCAAGGAAACCAACAAGATAAAATGTTTAATTATTACGCATTTCTTTCACTGGACCATCGCAGAAGTTTTTACAAGTGCGGAAACGTTAATAATAGTGTGCAATGGCATCAAATCGGGTAGGTGCCTTCGGGTGACTTATTCTTCGCAAATCAGGAATAAGTGCTCTGAAGACGCCAACATGATTCGTTGCAATCCCGCACTTTTATTCACACTTTCGCACTTGTGAGGCCGCACTTCGCAGTCCAGTAGTGAAAGAAATACACAATATATAATTGATTTAATTTTATGGGGCTATCTGGCCGTAGTGGTAAGCGCGCAGCTATTCAGCTATACCAAGCTGAGGGTCGTGGGTTCAAATCCCACCGGTCGAGGATCTTTTCGGGTTGGAAATTTTCTCGACTTCCCAGGACATAGAGTATCTTCGTAACTGCCACTCGATATACACATGCAAACATGGTCATTGGCATAGTAAGCTCTCAGTTAATGACTGTGGAAGTGCTCATAAGAACACTAACGCCAGAAAGCAGAAGAAGAATGATTTAATTTTATGAAGAATTCCCATCGAAACTCATAGAGGTATCCTTAGAGAAAATTTTGGAATATACCTTGAAAAAACATGCAGTGATTCTTCTGAAGTTAAAATATCGGAACTCTGTCAAAATTTCATAAATTTCTGGATTTTATATTATTTTTATGAAAGGAGTCTTAGAAAAACCTTACAAGAATATCGAAAAAAAACTTGAATAAAAAATCGCTAAGGAGTTTCTAGGGAAATTACTGTTTTTATCACTTGAAGAATTCCTTGAAGTAATGGACGAATTCAAGATGAAAAGATAAAAAAACGATTCTAACTGAGAAATTCAAACTTCTAAGATGAATACCAGAAAAAAATCCTCAGAAACAACAAAGGGTATATGTGAAATGAGTAAAATAATAATAGATTCCCTGAAGTTATTGGTAAAGGAATACTTGAGTAACCCACGGGATTTCTTGAACAAGGGTACGCAAAAAAAATCCCTTCTGTGGTTTTAAATGAAAATGCACAGAAGTCTTCTCAGTGGAATTCTTGGCTGAAAGTTTGATAAATTCGACGATTCCTGTAGGAATTCTTGAGGAATACTTTGAAAAAATCCGGGTAAAATTTTCGGAAGCCATGCAGCACTATATTTAAAAATCTCTTAATGGTCTACGCCAGATAGATTATTACCACCAACATCAAAGTGGTTTTACGCCCAAAACATTTTGTTTTCAAAAATTATTAAACAAATCTGGTGGCATTTATCAAAATATTATGTAGAGTTTCTACATGAAACTGATTGAAAAAGTTCACTGGATTTGTTGCTAACGTTGATTCTGCGATTTTTTCTGAGAGAATTCCAAAACGAATTCTTGGAGATATTTTCTCGTTTTTTTCAATGAAGTCTTAAAGGAATCTCTACATACGTTTAAAAATCATGTTGGTAAAATTCAAGGCATATTTTTATATAAATTACCAGGGGAAAGTTTAAAAGACAAATTCTCATTTTCATTTTCATTTTGCAGCGTTTGGTGGGGCAATGAGAGCGCAAGTCAGTCCAAAGCCGGGGTAAGGGATAGGTAATGGCCGTAATAGTCTATGCGGACCACTTGAACACCATCGGAAAGGATAAGAAGGGTTGGGGTAGGGTATAGGGAATGGAGAAGACTTGACACAGTAATGCGATTAATGCTGCAAAATGTAAATGTGCTGAAAGCAATTTAATTTGAGTTTTGAAGTTTGATTTGACTTATTAAAATTCCAAATAGATCGGCCATTGTACAAGTAAGAAGGAATATGCTGATCGCTTTCTAGAAATTTTATAAACAACAAAATAACAACAATATGAGAGTGATGCTAAGGGCTGCTGATGGCACAATGCGACGCTTTAGGAGATTTTGATACTGAATGAACATTACTATACAGAGCGCAATTTAATCGATGGTGATAACTTTACAAACTTTATCTGTTTTTACACTGATTGACGATGCTGATTTATATAAAAATATTTAAAAAATATTTGATATTAGTTCATTTGTTTGTGTGATCTAGGTGTTAATAATGGAAAAATTTTACATACCCTTGATGAAATACTTCCCTGACCAGAAATATTATATTTTGAGCGCCCTTTTCGAAGCTATTCTATCCAGGTATCCATGTACTGCTTTCAATCCTGAAATTATTCTTATTGTGCATGCTCATGCATTATATTAGTGATGCTCATAATCATGCAACAGATAAGAAGGAGAGAAAAAGAGAATATATGAACAGTGATTAGTAATGAGTTAATTATGTAGTTTTGTTAGAATTATAAACAATTAAACAGCAGTAATGAATAACTTATAAAATTACTTTGCAGCATAGCTGAGCCTTTCGGAACGTAAGACCGATGTATAAAAATAATTTGTTTCGAAATTGTCCGCGTGGTCTTCTAGTGCCCCTATTAGATCAGAATCAGTAATAGACATATATATCGAATGCTCGCCATGACCCTATGACCAACATTTGTATATGTATAGACTTAGCTGATGTGGCTTTTCTAATAGGTAGTTCTTTCACTCATTGATTGTCTTCAAAACCTTGTCAAGTATAGAAAATTGATTTTATTTCATTTATTACTACATTAAAGCTACATTGTACTTATTAAGTATTAGGTATTATTTTATGTTTTTATCACTATTGATATTATCAAGGCCAGAATTCCCAGTGAGTGAAGAATTTTATAGTACTAGAACACCATAGAAGATCGCTTAACATTACCTAATCATGGAACGGCTTTTTGCTCTATTATTTTAGGTAGATGCTATTGATCTCCCTTTGCTCCTATCCGCAACCCGGTGCACGCGCCCTGTTGGTTTTCGAAAACCTCGTAGAAGATTACAAACCGTCAATGGCATTCCCAATTACTACCCCACATTGCACATTCAAGGGTCTGATTGTGCTCCTATCCCACCCTCAGTCTGTAATCTTCTCGCCAGTTTGAAATTATATTTTCCCGAAGTGAAAGTAATTTTGATGAGTGATAGCGTAGTGCAGCCCAACTGCATAGTACAGTAGTTTAACCAGAATCTTTAGGTCAGAAGATAAAATCTAAATTTTGTAATAAAAAGGTTGCCATTGCTTTGAAATTTACCCAACATCTAATCAAAACTACTAACAACAGCGATCAATTATCAAAATTCATCGCTCCCTGGAAAATATAATCCCAAGCCCAGGGAAGTTTAAAAGACAAATTCTAATGAATTATTTGAAGTCACTCGAAAATAAATTTGAATGATGTTTGGTGATACCTGAAGAAATTATGATTGACAGTCACTGTTCAAAATAACAAAAATGAAATTGAAATTCGTGCATTTAACTTCTTTTGTATTTTATTTGTTTGTACTCAAGTATGTACCCTAAATATTTTCCTTGCCTCAAGCCTCCCAAGTGGCCACTAACATAAAAGAAAATTGAGTCAATAAAAAAATCAAAATCTATCAAATTCATCATTTTGAATCTCAAATGTTGGAACCAAATAAATGTACAACTTAAGTGTTTGACCCATGTATATACTACTGAAAATTATCATTTCATTAATTTCGGAGTATTATGTATATATCAATATTAATAAACTCAAGCCGTAACATCTTCAAAATAGGTATCTGAGCCTACTTAAGTATCTACATCAGGGCTGAGTTTAGCTTTTAGAAGGTTTTATTCGCTCATACGTCCAATCGAATGAACAACAACAAGAAACATAACTTACAACACATATATTTGAGAGGGCCCCTGAAAAGTGGGAGCCCAAAGCCACGATTCCCTCCGGGGTTCTCATCCCACTCTAAACCTAGTGCTAAAATATTAAAAATAAAGGATAA
>NW_018735713.1:0-20525 GCF_002204515.2 Aedes aegypti | reverse complement strand
CCTTTGAAGCGTCGTATACGCTTCTTTCAAAGTACCGTAATCGGAGGGTAACATGATTGATCATTTTTCTGATGTTTCTTCAATGATTTCGTTTTGAAAATGGCAAATTTTGCAGTTTTATATTTTTAAAAACAAGTACTGTCACCCATAGCTTCGGAGACCTATATAACTGTATTTGTTTATTGAAAGATTTAAGCTATATTTAAAAACAAATGTTTTAGGGCGATTTTTTTGTTTAGTTGATATTGGCCGTGGTAACATAGATCACTATATAAACAACGGTTCGTAAATACTGAAAATAATTCGTTTATTACTTAAATCATGGCCCCTGAAGCCGAATATTTGAAAGACCAAACGCTTACAAGTAATTACTTTTTGAGTTATTTTAAATTTAAAAACACTCGAACCGCGTAGATACGCGCCTAAAAGGTAGCAATTTTCTATGGGAATTTTACATGCTAACCGTAATTCAGTAATGTGCTAAATTCCTCTTCTTTTTAAGTAAATTAACGAAAATATTAAGGTAGGTTTTCCTCATTTGCAAGCCTTCGTCCAAGGCAATACAAGCTTCTATCCAATTCAGGAACACATAATGTTTGTGTGTGCACAACACACAAAAATATTAACCTAATCTTACAAAGTTTGAAAAGAATCAATTTATCAAAGGATATTAAAATGTTAACTGGTAGTCTTTTGTGTGAAATACAACATCAAATTGCTATCTACGATCTTGTTCGGATGTCCAGATTCTTCATCATTGGAAAATACTTTATTCGCTGAGTTTGAAGAAAATTATATTGATCAGTTATCATTTGAGCAATGGGTGACCACGGATAGGTGTGACCTAGACACTATTGTAAAACCTGTAGATGAGTTTGTGTCATTTTTTTGCTTGAAATTAGAAGGTTTAATTCCTCACGACTTTATTAAAACGGAGCAATCCTGCTTTTTAAAAAATACGAAAAATACATTACAAAATGGTGAATTTTTAGTCATTTGTGATTTTTCTGAAAAACTATAGCTTTGTATTGCAAGATGAAGTGCAGTCCCATCACTGGAACGTACAACAAGCTACAATTCATCCATTCGTTATTTATTTCAATGGAAGTACGCAAATTAAACATTTTAGTTTTATTGTAATTCCGAAGATTAAGACACGACTCAGTATCTGTAAATTTGTTCATTGCCAAAATGATTAACTTTTTACGCGTTGATAAGGATAAAGAAATCAGAAAGATATATTTCATGTCTGATGGAGCAGCATCGCAGTACAAAAACGGTAGTAATTTTTCGAGCCTATGTCAATTTAAATCAAAGTACGGAATTGATGCAGAATGGCATTTCTTTGCTACGTCACATGGCAAAGGTCCTTGTGATGCTATTGGAGGAACCATAAAGCGCATGGTCACAAGAGCAAGTTTAGCCAAAGAACGTGAGCATCCAATTAAAACTGCAAAAGAACTATTTGATTGGGCGAATCGCAGAAAAGAAGAAGATTTAACAAAATTATCATTTTGTTTTACTACTACTGAAGAGTACGAATTAACGGCATCAGAGCTCAGCGAGCATATAATAACGCGAAAACGATCCAAGGAACCCATTCACTGTTTCATTCCGTTGTCAGAAAATAAAATTAAAGCAAAACTATACTCGAACTGTACTGATAATGATGCAAAAGTGTTCGATATTGTAAAAAAATTGAATAACAATAAATAAATAAATAAGTATTAATAAAATGTTTTCATGATCTCATAACGCATACCAAAATCCAAAACTTTTAAAGTTTATATATAACATTTAGAAACTCATCGATCATACTCTAAAAAAAAATATCCTGGTAAAAAAAATTATTTTCGTGTAATCTGTTAATTCATTTTAATTTATACATATATACATATACATATAATATTTATACATATACATAATATTTATACATATAATATACATAATACTAATGAATACATGAAAACGACTTGTTTAATTCACGCAAGGCCCTTAACAATAAAATCAGCAACAAACTGCGGTTCCCGTAATAATTTACCGTTAACTCACCAGTCACCGTGCGGCTTCCATTCACCGTGCACATATACAAATTCCTACAGAATATTCATACAATTTTCATAAATTATTCTTTTGTCAGCAAAATAACATAAAACTGATGAGTTGAAGTAGTTTATGTCACAAAGCAATTTGAAAAACTTAGTTTATGTAGTCATAATCATGTGAATTCTGTTTGGTAATGAGATTTTTCAACACTCTTAGTAGAAACGCTAAAAGTCATATTTTGCATTTTAACGATAGAGTAGAAATTTTTCAAAATTTCAACAAGTTTCACTGTGAATACCATTAGTAAGATGTATTTCATTGTATGAGCAATAATTTTTTTGCAAATTAGATTTTTTTATTGTGTTTCACTCGAAACCCAAATGCACGGTGAATGGATCCTTTTCAATATATATGGTTCCTTTTACCGTGCATTAGTGTAAAAGGCATGAAATTATTCGGTAATATTAGATTTATTGTTATGTCGTCATTACACTACTTCATATTTAGTTTTTGAGTGAACATGGAATGGTTTGTACAATACAGTCAAACCTCTTATAAAGATTTTAATGAAAAAATAATTAATTAACCAATTTTTCAACTTTTTTATGGTTTTTATTGTAAATGAAGATTTGAATACTCTTAAAATGAGTGCACACACTAGTAGCAATATAATTACTCCATCAACAACGTTTCTTCATGATATAAAATCAAATCATGACAAAAACTATACGCACGGTGAATGGAGCACTAGTGTGCACGGTAAATGGTGACACATAACCGGTACGAGGCGACCTTAACATGATATATTCAAACATAATTTTTGAGTAATTTTGTTATACATCACTAGTTATAGATTTTTCTTTGAATTATTATATAATTGCACGCTACGTAGTGGTATTCTAGTACGCTTCAAATTATTTGAAAAAAATATATAATTTTTTGAAGTGCAAATTTGTCCTTGAATGCACGGTGAATGGTAGCTTGACGGTACACCGAAAAAAATTTTTTTTTTCTACTAAATGTGAAAATTGTGACATGTTTGAAATGTCATAACTTTTTTGTTTATTGGTTTACCATCACCAAATTTTTTATGGTAGATAGCTAATATAATGGACCGTTTTCCCTCAAAAAATTACGTTGGTATTCCGATAGGGTTTGAGATATTTGAGTTTTTGTGTCAAAAATTATGTTTTTTAATGGCAAAAAAAAATTTTTTTTTACTGTGTGTATTTTTTTTGGAATCTTATTTAGTTGTCTAACTTTGGTTTCTTTAGTTTGTCTAACAATCGAACGAACCGGTTTTTGCTGTGCAGCTTTTTGAATATTTTTTGAACCATTTTCACATACACCCTTTTGAAAAGTTAGTCGTGACTCAACTTGAAGACTTTGATATCGGAAAATGACAATTTTAGATGGAGCTGGAAAACTGTGCAAAGTTTCAGCTCAATAGAAAAAAATGAATTTGAAAAATTTACCAAATTTTGGTGCTGTTGCTTGAAATCACTCTGTACAGGTGATAAGAAATATGTTTGAGATAGGCAAAAATTTTGCCTAAATGGATATGCTTAAAACTTTATGAAAAATTGATGAAATTGGATGCATCATTCGATGGTAAATTTTATCTAGTTCAGTAATTTGCTTGGTTATGCATATAGACCACCGGACACCAGAGTTGTTCCTAGTTTTCTCAGGTCATGTCCAAAACATGTTTTTGTCACTTATATTTTTGTGCGATATTCGAAGTTTTAATTTTTTTAAGAAACAACTATAACATCTGCCCTAGTTTTTTTTTTTTAATTTCTTTATTAGTATCATTCCAAATATTACATTCATTTCTTATATCTAGGTGTTCTGTGTTATTAGACAACACTATCATCCTAATTTGGTAAAACAAATTTAAGATTTCATTAACATTTTGTTAACAACATATTACATTTCATTTGCCGTAGCAGTTCAGATTTTTTACAGGTGAGTTGATTTCACCTGCTTACAAGAAAAAAAAAACGCTTTGGAATATACTTTACCTAACTTAACCTAAACATATAACGCATTAATCGTGGCAAAAGAAGATTGTAACGATTTTTGTCTGAAATTATTTATTATTTTATTTGACATTTCAAGCATGTGCTAGAATAAGGACGTAAGTCGCATGATCGATTTCTCTTCATCGATCCTCTCTTCTGTTAATAATATGACAAGAAGCGGGTTTTGTTAGCTTTTTTTTACTTCAGGACGCTTAGGCATCGATGTAGTCTTGCGTCCTGAAGTGAAAAAAATATGACAAATCCGCATTTGTCACCTTTATTCATAGAAGAGAGAATCGACGGAAGAGGAATCGATAATGCGACTTACGTCCTTATTCTAGCACACGCTTGATTTGTTCCAATGTTCAACATTGGATATTCTATGTAACTCATTTGGTACTATACCAGGGAGGAAGCTTCAGAATCATTTTCAAAATTTTATTTTGAATTCTCTGCAGAGCTTTCTTCCTGGTATTACAACAGCTAGTCCATATTGGTACAGCAATACAACATGGCTGGCCTGAAAATTAGTTTGAATATCAAAAGCTTGTTCTTAAGACAAAGTTTCGATTTTCTATTAATAAGGGGATTAGAGACATTTTACATATTTACCGTGAAATGGGGGTGTTGAGGACTCGTGGGTTTTAAGGATTGAAACTTCTCAATCTAGTTCGAACAAATCACAGAAACGTGGAAAATCGATATATAAGTCATCTGAAATGCTCGATTTGTTCGGAGGATTGGTGAGCTGCATTATGTAATAGGAGTTATCTATTAATATGAAGTATTGTGGTTGCTAGATATTGAAAACTTTTCAAAACATTTTTGTTCGAATTTTATGGGCTAAATACATGCATTCATTCATTTATTTAGTTAACATCTACACAGATAACAACTGAATCAAACAATTTCACGCCACAATACTCGGTTCGTGGCCGCATCTCTCCATCCTCCGGTTCTGCCCCACGCTCGCCAAATCGATACGCACTTGATCCGCCCAACTTAGCTCGCTGCGCTCCACGCCTTCTTGTACCAAACCGGATCCGAAAGCGAACACCATCTTTGCAGGGTTGCTGTCCGGCATTCTTGCAACATGCCCTTGCCCATCGTATCCTTCCAGCTTTGGCCACCTTCTGGATACTGGGTTCGCCGTAGAGTTGGGCGAGCTCGTGGTTCATCCTTCGCCGCCACACACCGTTCTCCTGCACACCGCCGAAGATCGTCCTAAGCACCCGACGTTCGAAGACTCCAAGTGCTTGCAGGTCCTCCTCGAGCATCGTCCAGCGTTTCATGCCCGTAGAGGACCTACCGGCCTTATGAGCGTTTTGTACATGGTACATTTGGTGCGGGCGTGAATCTTTTTTGACCGCAGCTTCTTCTTGGAGGCCATAGTAGGCCCGACTTCCACTGATGATGGCGCCTCCGTAATTCACGGCTAACGTTATTGTCAGCCGTCAGCAAGGATCCAAGGTAGACGAACTCGTCGACCACCTCGAACGTATCCCCGTCTATCGTAACACTGCTACCTAGGCGAGCCCTGTCGCGCTCGCCCCACCAGCTAGCATGTACTTTGTCTTGGCCGCATTCACCACCAGTCCAACTTTTGCTGCCTCCCGTTTCAGGGGCGGGTGGTACAGGTCTGCCACCTTTTCAAATGTTCGGCCGACGATGTCCATATCATCCGCGAAGCAAACAAATTGACTGGATCTCGTAAAAATCGTACCCCGGCTGTTAAGCCCGGCTCTCCGCATAACACCTTCTAGCGCAATATTGAACAACAGGCACGAAAGTCCATCACCTTGTCGTAGTCCCCGGTGGGGATCCAAACGAACTGGAGTGTTCGCCTGAAACCTTCACACAATTTTGCACACCTTCCATCGTCGCTCTTATCAGTCTCGTGAGCTTCCCGGGAAAGCTGTTCTCGTCCATAAATACATGCATCTACAAAACCATGAAATATATTTTGAGAAAAATTCGCGAGTAACGTAGTAGAAAAGTAAATTCAATTGAGATCAAAGTCCAGACAAAAACTTCTTAAAACTATATCTGGGTTTTGATTTTTAGAAACTTTTATGGAAAAAAGTCTCGTTTTTGAAAATAAGTGGAGTGTTAAGGGATTATCCATTCTATCTTTCTAAGTTACTAAACCCCATTTGATTTATGCCGTTATGTATTTCAAAATAGCTTTGGGTTGTTCTGTGAAGTTAACCTGCATGGAAGTTAAGAGATCTATTTCGTAAGTCACTGAATATCACCAGAAAAGACTTATCTCAAAATTTGGTAAAATTGTTAGGAAAATGTAGATTAAAACTGAATTGGGGATACGACTGTGATAATTATGTTCTAGGATATGGCTTTCAATGCTCAAAAACGGATTTTTAAGTTTTCATGTCTGAATCGTCGGATGAAAACTTAAAATCCGTTTGAGCATAATAGACTGAAGGCCATAACCTAAAAGATAAAAACTTATTAATGTAAATATGGGGTTTTCCATGATAGTATTTTCAAAAGCTGTTCCATCGCATTGGGTGAAAGTTTGGAAATAGGAATGGATAGGAGCTATTTATTATTTTAAGCACTACCTACGTCCTAGATAAACAATAATAATATAAGGTTATTTCCGGATCTCTTTTTGGAAAACTTTTAAGGCTTCGTGGTCATGTGTTAAGTGTAGTCGAGCATTGAGTACATTGTAGTATAGTGTGCGCGATTTTCCGCTTAATATTGGGAAACTTTTCGTTAGGATTTGTTTTTCCGATTATGCAATTGGGTGTAACATGCAAATCCGTTATTTGGAGTGGGTGCTTCATTTAAAAGGCAAATTGGACACTTACTCTATTCAAACTGAAAGCTTGTTTAAATTATCCTTCTTTTGACAAGTCATGACATAGTTGCTCTGCACTATTCTAGGACGAATACTGCATATGAGTATACGAATCCTTTCAAGACAATTGTGCGATGCACTTACAGCTTGGATGAAAAAAGAATCAATATCTATGAGAGATTTAGCAGGTAAAATAAAAACGGTTAACGTTTGCAGGAGTTCCAACTTGCATTATATTGAAGTAATATCATCTTTAGGTTGAACACATCATCGATATTGGCCAAAATAATATTTTTTTGCTGTTGGCAAAGTATAGTTTTATTTACAAAGCTCAAATTCCTTAACACCCCTTTTGCATTTTCGCCAAAAATCACACATTTTTATGAATATCTCAGAAATCTGCCATAGGATCATCTTCATTGTAATTGGTTCTTGAAAATACACACCGGGAGTATATATGTATTTTGTTCAATTTATTGACATACTAGAAGTTGCTCGAAAATTAGGTAGATTTTTTTTTCATCCCTTAACACTTTCAAACTGCATATCAAGTTTTTGAGCTTTTTTCGCAATTAGTTAGTGTTGCTACGACCGCTCAACCGGCAACCCGGCTACCGTAGGTCAGCAGAATCCAACGACGGACAGCGTGGCTACTACAGCCAAGCGATAGATGTGTAAGGAGATGTCTGATGAATAGGTGGACAAAACAAAACAACTAGCTATTACGAAGCAAAATTGAACGGGTTGAATTTATGTGCTGAAGTAGTTTATTAGTTTTACTACACTATTTGCTGTTTTTTCTTTCAAAGTTTATACCGTATAATTCGTAAGTTATATTGAATTTTATTACCAATTATGCCCAATATCTAATCGATCTATTGTGAATAGTGAAATCAGGCTAATATCGTTGGCCACCTCTAAAGTTCGAGCACAATACACCTACTGAACTCAGTGCAAATTGGTAGGTTAAAGTTGGAATACTAGAAGAGCTGAAGTCTGATTATATTTTCTATAGCCATCCTAGCGAGCCTAAGAGTGGAATCTCGCGCATTAAGCTTGAATCAGTGGATAGATCGAAAAAAGCGCACTATTATGTATGTAGAAGGTAAAATTACAAAGCTCATTTCTTATATTAATATCACTCTAATTTCTAGCTTGAAGCGTTCCATTAATAAAATTTGCTCTCAAGAAGTGCGGCGTTTTGTTATGCAGTAACAAAACTTCAAGATAATATATCATGACCACTGAAAGGCCTAATGGGTCGTCGACGGATTGGAGCAATCCGAAATCTTCACTTGTGCGGCGTGTGCCAACCCAGAAGTAGCGGACGATCTGGTTGCATGCGACAAATGCGACAAATGGTGGCATTTTACGTGTGCTGGGGTCAGCGATTCAATTTCAAGTCGTGACTGGATCTGCCGAGGTGCCGCCCACCCTCCATTCCGGCTTCATTAAGATCGACAACTTCTAGGCAAAAGAGCAGATTTGCAACGCAAACGCTTGGCAGAACAACAGGAGCTGGAGAAAAAAGAACTGGAGTTGGAAAGAAAGCAGCTAGAACTATTGAAAAGGCATTCGCAGGAGCAGTACGAATTGGAAGAGTCAATTGTGGGAGCAGAAGGTGATAACCGTAGCGTTCTGAGCCGCGTGAACGAGATTGAAGCTCGTGAAAGGCAGGTTGAAGCATGGGTGGACCAACACTCCTCCACCGGACTAACATCCGCTGTACCACCCGCCGGATCTTTAAATCTGTACCGTCAGTTAGCCCAGGATGCTGGCATCGATATTTCAACCAATAAAGTCGGACCAGTTTCCTGATCCACCACTTCAGCTTCCCATCATTACTGAGCCTGCAAACGAGGTCGGTAAATCGTTTGTTGACAATCCAGTACTACGTACTCTGCAGCAGCAGCTGGCTCAGGGCGGACAACAGCCTTTTTCAGCAGAACAATTGCTAAGCTTGGAAGCCCAGTTGAGAAAATGCCGATTGGAAATGATGCAGCAGGAAGAAGAAGCATCAGGTGGTGACGCCTCACCAATCGTCACCAAGATACCGGTGCCAATAGAGGAGCAAGGCCGAAGATTCCGATTGCGCGCAATGCTCTCGAACCGCCAAAATTTGCAATAGAGAGTTCGAACCAGACGAGATTGACCGAGAGTGGAATACCGGATCAAAGACATCGCAGTTCAACTCTACTCGCCCAGGAAGACGAATCTAAAGGAACCAGTAGAACAGGCCCACGAATTCGCTTCGCCCCCTAAGCAAGATGCTGTGAAGCCACCGTTGATCGAATCAACACTGATTGAGCAGACGCGATTGAGACACGCGCACTCAATTCCTCCACCACTCAACAGCACGCTGCAGCCGACGGGTCGATACTTCCAATTGGATGCCCCTGCTACTCGTTTTCAACACCTCCTCCTCGCGAAGATCCCCGCCACAGCTCTCCCGAAAACGGTGCTTTCGAAGAGCCACTGGAAACGTCAGGGGAAGCATGAGACAAGGGGACAGTTCCTTTGCATTCCGAACCCCGGTGCGACAAGTTTTGTACAGCCACCAAATCCCGCTGTTCCCCCAGTGAACTTCAACCTCGGCACGGGCTTTCTCAACAGACAACCGTCAGCGTTGAATCCAGATCAAATCAACTTACGTCGTCCTTTCCCCGAACAACTAACAGCCAGGCAAGTCATGCCACGAGTCTCCCGGACTTCTCTGGAGATCCAGAGGAATGGTCGATTTTTCTAGCAGCAGTTTCCAAAACTCCTCAGTGGCGTGTGGATTCAACGACGTCGAAAACCTTTCCCGTTTTACAACGTTGCTTGAAAGGGAAACGCGCTAAAGTCGGTAAAGATATTATCTACTATCGCCCGAGTCAGTGCCTAACGTGATAGACACTTTTGCGAACCTTGTACGGTCGTCCGGAGATCATCATCACAAGTTGATCCAGTCCGGTACGTGAGACACACGCGCCAAAGCCTGAGAAGTTGGAATCCCTTATCGATTTTGGGATTTCGATTAGAAATCTGACGCAACATCTCATTGCAGCGGACAACAAGCACACCTGTCGAACCCGGTGCTTCTTCAAGAGTTTGGTAGAAAAATTGCCGGCCAACGTGAAGCTACAATGGGCCCCAGCATCTGATGTTACGAGCCAGAAGCGAGTTTTGAGAACCTTCAGTGACTTCATGGGGACAGTCGTTGAGTCGGTCAGCAAGGTGGTGATCTACACGGGGGGCTCAACAAGCCAGGAGCGAAAAGCCCCGAAATAAAGATAAAAGCTTCGTCAATGCTCACTCCGAGGATAGCAGTAGCAGCGCTCCAGCGGGAGAAAATTATGAAGTCGAAAAGCCGTGCCTATTTTTGCGAAAAAGTCGGCCACCGTCTGAAAAGCTGTACAAAATTCCAGCAACTTTCGATTTGACGATCGGTGGAAAAACGTTCAACGATTGAAGTTGTGTCGCAGTTGCCTCAATCCCTCACGGTCGGGCGCCCTGTAGAATTGTCCAGCCGATGTGGAATTTAACGGATGTGAGTTCCGTCACCATCAACTGCTGCATGGAAAATCTGACGCACCGATCCAACCAGCTGGGACCTCAGCGGGAGAACCATGTTCACCACCAATTGTGGTCAATCCGTCCTCTTCCGAATCGTTCCGATAACATTGTACGGAAATCAAAGTCAGTAAACGCGTTCGCCTTCTTAGACGAGGGATCTTCTGCGACATTGATCGAGCAAAGTCTGGTTCAAGAGCTGGGAGTAGAAGGGCCAACAGTCCCACTGTGTCTTAGGTGGACAGCTAACATGACGAGAAGCGAGGACGAGTCACAGACTGTGTCGCTGGAAGTGGTCGGAAGTGGGACAAAAGAAGAAATTCCAGCTGATGCATGTACGCACCGTCGAGAATCTCAACTTACCATCGCAAACACTACGATTCGCTGAGCTGCAAGTGGGCCATCCCCACCTGAAAGGATTGCCCTATTCGGAGCTACGAGGGCCCGTAACACCGAAGATATTGGTCGGCCTACGAAACCTGCAGCTGGCCGTCCCGCAGAAGATCAAAGAGGGGAACAGTGGCATAATTGCGACAAAGACCCGTTTAGGATGGTGCGTCTACGGAAGTTTTGAATAGGGTAGAAAAAACGGATGAATACAATTACCATGTGTGCGAATGTGAATCTGAGGAGAAACTGGATCGCCTTATTAAAAATTACTTCAACGCCGAAGATTGTCCGACAAACTACCCGGAGAAGCTAGAGTCCAATGAAGAATTGAAAGCACGGCGAATCATGGAGAAAACGACGATTAGGGTGGGTGATCGATTTGCGACGGGACTGCTCTGGAAGTCCGATTTTGTAGAGTTGCCGGACCGTTACTCAATGGGCCCTTCGACGCTTGGAATGCCTTGAGAGACGAATGTCTCGCGATCCCCTTTTTAAAGGAAAATAATCCGCCGGGCAAATTAGCGAGTACCAGGAGAAGAGGTATGCTCACCGAGCGACTACAGACGAGCTTGCGAATGCTGATCCCAGACGGACCTGGTATCTTTCCACTAGGCGTTGTGTACAACCCCAAGAAACCAGGAAAAGTGGCGCTTGATTTGGGATGCAGCAGCGAAAGTCGACGGGATATCTCTAAATTCCGTGCTTACTCCCAGCCCTGAACCTTCTGACATCACTCCCTTCCGTACAGTTCCGCTTTCGACAGTACCCAGTGGCAGTAAGCGGTGACATCAAGGAGATGTTTCAACAGGTACAGGTCATCGAGCGTGACCGACCAGCACAAAGCTTCTTGTTCCGTGAAAATCCTGACGACAAACCCAGCGTATTCATGATGGACGTTCTCACCTTCGGGGCCACTAGTTCTCCCTCATCCGCCCAGTTCATCAAAAACCGCAACGCGCAGGAGTTCTCCGAGCGATACCCACGGCCACGGAGGCGATTCGTAAGTGCCACATATGTTGACGACTACTTAGATAGTTTTGTGTCAACCGACGAAGCAAAATCAGTGGCGAGCGAAGGTAGGTGGATTCACTCGAAAGGAGGCTTTGAACTGCGGAACTGGGCATCTAATCGAAAGGCTGTCCTAGAATATCTAGGAGAGCTTCCGAAGCTATACACCAAAGATCTCGCTATGAAGGCTGATTCGGAACGCGTGCTGGGAATGCTGTGGCACACTGAGATGATGTTTCTACGGTTTTCGACATCATTTCGTGAGGAAATTGTCACACTAATGAAGCGGGTTCAAAGCCAACGAAGCGGCAAGTCTTAAAGTGTGTGATGAGTCTGTTCGACCCTTAGGGCTGCTGGCTTCGTTCTCGTGCACGGGAAAATAATGATGCAAGATATCTGGAGGACTGCGATTCAAGTGGGATGAATGCATAGACGACCAGATCATGAGCGGTGGGTGAAGTGGATTGAGCTTTGCTGCAAGACGTCAAACGAAGTTCGCGTACCGCGGCTGCTACTTCAACGGAGCAAGTGCTACTTTGTACGATTCGTTGGAGGCCCACATTTTCGTCGATGCAAGTGAGGTGGCGTACGCTGCATTGGTGTATTTCCGTGTCATCAGATCGGGACGAAAACAGCATCGTGCGCTTTAGTTTCGGCCAAACAAAGGGTTGCTCCTCTCAAATACGTATCAATCCCCCCGTTTGAGTTGATGGCGGCGGTTCTGGGAGTACGTTTACTCTTCATTCGTGAAGGAGAGCCACACCTTTTCAGATCAAACGCTGCCGTCTACTGGTCGGACTCGCAAGTAACGTTGGCTTGGATACGGTCAGAAGCATCGACGTTACCGACCATTCGTAGCCTGCCGCATGCGGAGAATTTCTATCGACAACCAGTGATAATCAGTGGAGATACATCCGCGAGCAAACTCAACGTTGCCGATGATGCCACTAAGTGGGGTGAGAAACTGTGTCTTGATGCCTCAAGTCGGTGGTTTAGCGGTCCACCATTCCTTCAACAACCAGAAAATATGTGGCCCGCGCAGAAAAAGAGCATTGCAACGACTGATGAGGAGCTCCGAGCGAGTTACCTGCATCAGGATGTACCAGTTCTGCACAATCCGTTCACTTTTGAACGGTTCTCCAAATGGAATCGGCTTTTGAGGACAACAGCCTACGTAATTCGGTTCATCGGCATACTGAAACGCACTGGAACCGGTGAAAAACGCCGTACCTCAGCTTTACGGCAGGATGAACTACACGCAGCAGAAGTTATGATCTGGAAACTGGTCCAGTCCGAAGCTTATCGCGACGAGGTAATCGTCCTTTCGAAAAATAAGGAGCTGTCGAGCGGGAAACGAATTGAGCTGGAAAAGTCAAGTGTGCTGTGGAATTTAGCTCCTAAGATGGATGACGATGAAATTCTTCGAGTTGACGGTCGGATTTCCGCAGCGAAAGAGATGTCTATTGACGTCAAGTTTCCTGTAATCTTGCCAAGGAAACACTACGCTACTCATCTTATCCTTGAAGACTACCACAGGAGGCTGCTACATGCCAATTTTGAAACGGTAGTCAATGAAGTGCGTCAACGTTACCACATTCCTCGACTACGTACCACAGCTCGGAGTGTAATCAGCCGCTGCCAATGGTGCAAGGTGCATAAGGCCCGTCCAGCGATGCCAATGATGGGACCACTTCCGACAGCCCGCATATCACCCGGAACACGCCCGTTTAGCTACGTCGGCATCGACTATTTCGGGCCTATCCTGGTGAAGATAGGTCGAGCAACAGCGAAGCGATGGGTATGTCTGATAACATGCTTGACCATACGTGCCGTACACGTCGAGGTAGCGTACGACCTGTCTACGAAGTCATGCATCGCCTGCATTCGCCGTTTCGTTTGCCGACGAGGCGCACCTATAGAAATCTACTCCGATAACGGCCGTAACTTCACTGGAGCAGATCGTGTTTTGCAAGAACAAATAAGGCGCCTCGAAGAGTAAGCGTCTACGACTTTCACGAATACTACGACGAAATGGTTGTTTATACCGCCCTTTGCTCCCCACATGGGTGGAGCATGGGAGCGGATGGTACGTTCTGTCAAGAACGCGTTAACCAGTATGCCTCAGGACGACAAACTGGATGATGAAGGACTCCAAACCATTATAGTAGAAGCGGAAGCGATAGTGAACTCGCGCCCGTTGACGTATCTACCGCTGGATTCAGCGGAGCAAGAGGCGCTCACGCCTAATCACTTCATCCTTGGAAATTCAACAGGAGTAAAGCAACCTGCGGTGAAGCTCGAAGATTCAGAGGCAGCAGTTCAACCTTCTCTGAACCTGATTCGACGAAGGATTGATCACTTCTGGAAGCGTTGGATCCTAGAGTACCTCCCAACCCTGACGAGACGAGTAAAGTGGCTGCAGGATACTAAGCCGATGCGGATCGGAGATTTGGTCATCATGATCGACGAGACTAGAAGAAACGGATGGATACGAGGGCGTGTCTTAGACGTCACTGCAGGTAGAGACGGAAGAGTTCGCCAAGCGTTAGTGCAAACTTCAGGTGGACTTTTTCGACGGCCGGTATCCAAACTGGCGGTGCTGGATGTAGCTGAACGTGAAGTGGAGGACCCTACCGCTCCTCACGGGGAGGGGGATGTTGCTACGACCGCTCAACCGGCAACCCGGCTACCGTAGGTCAGCAGAATCCAACGACGGACAGCGTGGCTACTACAGCAGCGATAGATGTGTAAGGAGATGTCTGATGAATAGGTGGACAAAACCAAAACAACTAGCTATTACCGAAGCAAAATTGAACGGGTTGAATTTATGTGCTGAAGTAGTTTTATTAGTTTTACTACACTATTTGCTGTTTTTTCTTTCAAAAGTTTATACCGTATAATTCGTAAGTTATATTGAATTTATTACCAATTATGCCCAATATCTAATCGATCTATTGTGAATAGTGAAATCAGGCTAATATCGTTGGCCACCTCTAAAGTTCGAGCACAGTACACCTACTGAACTCAGTGCAAATAGGTAGGTTAAAGTTGGAATACTAGAAGAGCTGAAGTCTGATTATATTTTCTATAGCCATCCTAGCGAGCCTAAGAGTGGAATCTCGCGCATTAAGCTTGAATCAGTGGATAGATCGAAAAAAGCGCACTATTATGTATGTAGAAGGTAAAATTACAAGCTCATTTCTTATATTAATATCACTCTAATTTCTAGCTTGAAGCGTTCCATTAATAAATTTGCTCTCAAGAAGTGCGGCGTTTTGTTATGCAGTAACAGTTAGTAATAGTTTGTTTTCCTCTTTCAATGCCGGTATTGGCTTCTGAGGTTTTTTCAAGATTTTAGATAATTTCCAAAAGGGCTTAGAGCCAGGGTCCAATTGAGAAATCTTATTTTCAAAAATTTTTGTTTCTCAATTGTGAAAAACGTTTCTTGATTTCTTTCTGCAAAATCTTGCCATATAATTTTCATAACAGGATCGCGAGTGCGTTGAAATTGCCTTCTCCTCACGTGTTTAAGACGAATCAAAAGTTTAAGATCATCGTCTATAAACACGGATTCAAATTTTACTTCACATTTTGGAATTGCAATGCTCCTGGCTTCAACAATGGAATTTGTTAAAGTTTCAAGAGCATTGTCAATATCAAGTTTTGTTTGTAAGGGAATATTAACATCAAGATAAGAGTCAATAAATGTTTCATATATATTCCAGTCGGCTCGAAAATAATTGAAATTGGAGCTGATAGGATTGAGAATCGCTTCTTGGGATATTTGAAATGTAACAGGGACATGATCAGAATCAAAATCAGCATGAGTAATCAGTTGGCTACAAAGATGACTAGAGTTGGTTAAGACCAAATCAATCGTAGATGGATTTCTAGAAGAGGAAAAACATGTAGGGCTATCAGGGTATTGAATTGAGAAATATCCTGAAGAGCACTCATCAAATAAAATTCTGCCGTTGGAATTACTTTGAGAATTATTCCATGACCGATGTTTGGCATTAAAGTCACCAATGACAAAAATTTTTGACTTATTACGAGTCAATTTTTGCAAGTCAGTTTGGAGCAAATTAACTTGCTGTCCAGTGCATTGAAAAAGGCAAATAGGCAGCTATGAAAAGTAAACGTCTGCCCTAGTATTTGGTGAAAACTATGCTGTTTACAGGAATGATCGCAATACAAATAGCAGCCACAAGAAGTCCGGAGGAGGCGTGCTTATCGCTATTCATCGCATACTTCACTCAACTCCAGTTCAGTGTGCCGTGGAAGATCTAAAGCTCGTACTGGCCCGTATCCGAACAGCAGAATCGTCTCTGTTCATCTGCTCTGCGCTGGATACATTATTCCAGAAATGCGTTCAAATATTGTTCGTTTGTAAAATACTTCTCCGATGCTATCAGGGACAGCTTTGACTGCGCATGCGATGATGGTTTAATTATTGTTTGTGGCGATTTCAATCAAGCTAACCTTGTAGGACCTGTTTTCGCCAACGACGACTTTTGCGTTGTAACTGAAGCCGCTGTCGCTCTGGTCAAAAATTGATCGCCTGCACCCTCCATTTTAAAAGGCGCTTTTTCCACTGATAGCAAGCCCTTATTCAATCATGAAGATGTTCCTCAATTTGACTTCGAACGCATCGACTTTGCATTGCTACACTACTTTTTAGCGCGTCTAAGACTGAACCGAAATTCTCACCTGCTCTGATGTGAACGTTGCTGTGAGAATTTTTTTCGATATTGGTCTTAAATTGGCTTTCGTCAAACGTTCCAAAGATGCGTACGCCTGCAAAGCCACCATAGGGGAATGCTCGAATCCGTTCGCTAAAGCGTGCGAAAAAACTCATGTCAACGCCACTACCATTAAGCGCCGCTTTCAAGTTACAAGTGATGCATGCAAATCGCTCAACGAAACATCTTTACGTGCAGTATGTTGATAGAATGCAAAACGGCCTCCGTCGATATTCAAAACGTTTTTGGATTTTCTTCAACTCTAAGCGCAAGCAAAACGATGGTGTCCTCGTTACCTATCTTTTGTCGGCGAAATAGCATCAACTGCACCGGAAAAATGCGAGCTCTACGCTAAGCTTTTTTCAAGTGTTTTCAATGTTGATTGTGCAACAGTTAATGATGCGATGCATGCTAGTTCTACAGTGCCAGAAAACATATGCGACGTTGGTGTGCCACTCGTTACTGACCAGCATGGTTTTTACCCTGGCAGGTCAGTAACAACAAATCTTCATCGTTTTACCTCAAGTTGCATCAACCAGCTAGAGGATAAGAAACAAGTAGATGCCGTTTACACCGATTTGAAGCCGCCTTTGACAAAATCGATCATCGTATCCTATTGCAACAAGTAGGCTAGAATGTGTGCGTCAACCGTCATTAAAAACACCGGCTTGCAGAAATGTGTAACTAATACAAGCGCGCCATTAAACAACCCTGAAAGTGGTGTTTATCCGTCGCGTTTTTTTCCCGAGTTTATATCCGGTGGTTCCGTAGACCCTGTTGATTGTCCGTACGCGTTATCCTGCTGATGTGTGTCCGGATTGGTTCAGAATAACCGAAACAAAATTCCGTCAATCCTCACGCGGTGTTGATATCGTTCACTTATTGTTTGCGATTTACTCATTTAGTCCCCTTCGTTACACATACATACGGAGCAAACAATGACGACCAAACGTACTCCGCCGTAAAACATCAACAACGTTGTGACTTGACTCTATTTCTCTGCTCGTCATGCTCTACGGGCGGACCGGTTGAATGCCAAGGTCGGTCTTCCGATTCCGGTTGAGGGTGACTTTCGGTTCGCAAGCGCCCGGCGGTTCATCGTGATCGATACTACTCGTTGTAGTTCCAGACGGTGAAGCTAGCCTACTCCGAGGGAGAGTAACCTCGACAGAGGAATAACTCCCAAAACCGGTAACGTTACACGTTGTTCATACTAGTGTTGTTCAGACTCATTTCCCCGAAAATAATATTTTCCGAACTACGAAGCCACGAACTACTAACAGCCATGCTCTACCCTCCTAAGATAGAAAAGCAGATGGTTAAGCTTGAGTACTGCACACAAAATCGATCAAATTTTGATCCCGGAGAGTCACAATTCAAGTTTCGGTGAAATGAAATGAGTGAGTGAGTGAGTGCGAATCATTTCACCGAAACTTGAATTGCGGCGCCACCGAGATCGAAACTGTCGGATCCCATGTGCAACACTCAAGCCCAACCACCTCCCCCTCCATCTCAGGAATACAACGCACAGTTTATACACAGTTCAATGGCTTCACAATTCGAATTTCGGGAATGAGTCTGGTCAACACTGGTTCATACTCCGTTGTTGGCCGGTAGAGTACTCAGTGATTCTGGTTGGAGGATGGCTTCCGGTTCACTGGTGTTCCGACGAATCAAGCCGGTGATACGCACGTCAACTGCTGTCTACGATGATCACTAGACATATATCTAGGGATCTAGCATCCGTTGACCCCGAACCTTAAGCCGTTGACGTAATCCCGTTCTCATGCACACCGTCAAAGATGGTCATAAGCACCCTTCGTTCGAACACTCTACGTGCTTGCCGGTACTCTTCCAGCATGGCCCATGCTTCATGTCCATAGACGACCACCGGTCCGGGCCCATTCTGGTGAGTTCAGCTCCAATACCATCCTTACCAGCAGTCTTGTTGTTCTTGAGCAGATTGATGGCATCCTTAACTTTCCTCAATGTGAAATCAGGTTGGTTTCCTTCATCTGCCGTACTGACTTAGATACTTCCTCCGCTGTCGTGACCATCTGCGCCTGTGTCCTATATGCCGTTTAAATGTTCATTGTAGTGCTGCTTCCAATTTCAAACACCTCACGCCTGTCCGTCAAGATGCGTGCATCCTTATCCCTACACATTTCGGCTCGCTACACGAAACCTTTTCGGGTTGCGTTAAGCTTCTCGTAGAACTTTCGCCTTTCTTGTGAACGATGCAACTGCTCCATTTCCTTACATTCTGCTTCTTCCAGGTGGCGCTTTTTGTCCCGGAATAGACGGGTTTGCTGCTTTCGTTTCCTTTTATAACGCTCCATGTTTTGCTGCGTTCCTTGCTGGAGCATTGCAGCCCGCATTGGATCCTTATCCTCCAAAACCTGCCAGCATTCTACGTCGAACCAATCGTTACATGCCCCCCCTATCCACGTACCTAACGATGTTCTCGGCTGCGTTGATGTTGGCTGCTTTTATGGTGCTCCAGCAATCCTCAAGAGGGGCTTCGTCAAGCTCGCCCTCTGCCGGCAACGCTACCTCAAGATGCGGCTGCTACGTTCGGTTGGGCCAGTCGGACTAGGTTATACCGAGCGGGCGTCAATATCGTACATTGTTGATGACGGATAGTTTTGGGAGCAGTTTCACCATCACTAGATAGTGATTAGAGTCAATGTTAGCGCCACGATAGGTTCTGACGTGGGTTATATAGGAAAAGTGCTGTCCATCGATCAAAACATGGTCGATTTGTGATTCATCTGTTGTGGTGATCTCCAAGTGTATCGATACGGGAGGCTGTGCTGAAAAAAGGTGCTATAACCTAAGATCATGAATAACTATCTCGGGGATCCGAGATCCCAGGTGCTTGGCGTGAGAGGTATTTGTTCTGACCACTACACCAGGCCGTCCCCATATCAAATATTATTATTATTTTTTTTAACATTCATCGTGTTAGAGTGAAGATGCATCAAAGCCAAACCTCGAATTTGGGAGCACAAATCTAGAAAACCAGACTTGTGCTGAAAAATTATCTCACTGGTCACTCGCTGGTGGTGACTAATCGAACAAATTTTCAGCGCGAATGGTTATCAGGTTCTCCAGATTTGTGCTCTTGAAAATTCGAGGTTTAGCTTCGATGCATCTTCACTAGAGTGATGCAAATTTTGAAATTTAGGCTCCCCTACGCTTAAACGAATTTGATTATGGTGAATAGCAGCCTACCAGAAATTGAAATGATCCGGAAGAAATTTGATTGTGCACACGCCATTTGAGGTTTATATGGAGATTACCATGGAAAACGCCAACCTTTTGTGTTCAGCCCCCTATCTCTTCGTCATAATATTTTATGGAAAGTGAACACGCTCTTTTTATGTGAAATCTTTTCAGCTACAACTTTGCCGAAGACCATATTTAGATTGAACGTCAGGATAAATTGTTACTCATCATCAAAAAGTTGGTTTGCATGCAGCATGCTTCACCAACTGTTCGGCAAGCAACAGTAGTGCTCCTTGCTGGAAGAATAGATCAAAGTAATCCAGGCTACTATGTTCTACTGCAAAAAGCAGTGTTGCTTTGAATGTAATTGAATGATCATCTCAGCATGATTTAGACTTTGTTATCGGTAATAACGAATTATCCTTACGCCCTATAAAAATGCGGTCTTTGACAAAGATTCTAAGATTTCACACGAGTAGGGATTGTTCACTTTTCCATAGATTGTTATGGCGAGCTTAAGAGGACTGAACGCAAAAGGTTTGCCTTTTCCATAGTAATATCCATATAAACTTCAAATGACGTGTGCACAGTCAAATTTTTTTCAAATCACTTCAAATTTTTTCATAATTGACACCTGGGAGGGAGAAACCGATACAAAATTTATGCACGTCAAGGTGAGCCAAGATTCTGCTGTCACGAACTGTCACTATG
>NW_018735712.1:0-14279 GCF_002204515.2 Aedes aegypti | reverse complement strand
ATTTATCTGAGCTGGTTCTACTGGTCTCGAACTAGAGAATCATAACTATTTCCGAGGTATAAAATAGGTTGGAAGACGTTCAAATTGTATTGCAATTGACTGTTATTTTCATGTAAATTGATGACATATTTCAACGAAACATTTCAACCAAACCGCCATACAAAAACCGAGTGTTCGGAATATGAGTCTGTTCGGAATTTGAGACAAAACGGTATATTGCAACAAGCTCAACGATACTCTATATTCTGGGATGTAGAGAAAATTATTATTCCGAAAAGATCTACCGCCAGACTCTTCACGAGTTTTATTTAATAATGCACTCTAATTTCACAACAATTTTTGACATTCATAGCTTGAAAACGGTGGTGTTCGTTGAGAACCTACCATGTTTTTTGCAATGGGTTCGGTGGTGTTAATATCGGTAAAAGCTTAAAAAAATCCGAAATTTGTTCTAAGTCAATCATTATGCCACACGGCCATTATGCCAAATGACCTTTATGCCAAACGACCGTTATGCCAAACGACCATTATGCCAAACGACTTTATGCCAAACGGGGTACAATCCATGCAACGCCCAATTTCACAGTCGAAACACTTTCCTGACGAAAAGTTTTCTGGACTGAAGCGGGAATCGAACTCGAACTCCTTGGTCGATGTGGCTAAATGCCTTGTAACTCTTGAGAAAAAAAAAGTAACCCCATGAGGAATCCCCGCTTAAATTACTGGAAAAATACTTTGGAAAAAATCTTGCAGAAGCCTATCAAGGGATTCCGGAGGAAATCTCTAGATGAATTGATGAAAAAAAACCCTGGCACATCTAATATGCTTTTGGACTACGCAGTCTTTGTTTTATCAAAGAGCATATTTGATTAAAATATGCAGTTGATTGTTTTCCTGCTCATCCCTTTAAACAATTTCTAGAGAAAATCATTTAGAGATTTTTCTGAAGCAATCCTTTGTGAAATTCCTGACGAAAAAGCTGAAGAAATCTCTGCTGGAATCGCTGTAGAGATTTTACTAGAGAAATCCCTGTGAGTCCTCTGGGAGAACCTCCTGTAGGAATCTCTGATGGGCTTCTGAAAAAATTTCAGGTGAATCCTTGGAGGTTTCCACGAAGAATCACTGTAGAGTTTATGCTGATGGAATTTGTAGGAATTTGTTCCTGGAAAACCCCTGTAGAGATATTTCTGGCGAAATCCCAGGAAAAATCTCTAGAGAATTCCATGAAGAGATTTTTCAAAAGGAATCAATGTAGAGCATTTACGCGGAAATTTTTTTTTTGTAAAATATTTTTCTAAATAATCCCTGAATAATTTTAGAATAATATCTGATTGAATTCTGCAGGAATTCATTGAAGAATCTCTGGAGGAATTTCCAGAAGAAACTCTTGGAGGAATACCCGAAAGCTTCTTAGAGGCCCAGAACGAGTTTCCTGGAGGAAATTTCAGGGGAATCTCTGGAGGATAATCTGGATAAATTGTTAGAATAGTTCATGTCGCGATTTTCCTCGTGCTAACCCTGGGAGAAATCATGCAAGAAATTCTTGAGTAATCAATGAGTTGTAGAACACCTGCATGAATTCCTGGTAGAATCCCTGAAGCGATCCGGGGAAGAATTCCGAATGTAATCTCCAGAACAATTCCTGGAAGAATCTTTAGAGTACTATTTGAGGATATCTTGTTTTGTTCATCCTCGGAGGGAATTCTGAAGAAATCACTAGTGAAATATCATGAGTAATCCTTGAAGAAATTGTCCTAGTGTAACTTCTGGAAAAAAAATTCTAAGAGAAATCCTTGAAGATATGAAAACCATTAATTGAACTTTAACATACTCTATTATTACCTCCATAAAATAAGAAAGGTATAGCCTTGATGACATCTCTGCCAGAATCCTTGGGTGATTTTCTAGAGGAATCTTTGAAGGATTACCAGAAGAAATCGGTTGAAAATCTCTGGAGAATATTCCGTAGCTTTCCTGTAAGAATTCCTGAAACAGATCTTGGAGGATTTCTGCAAAAAAATTCTGGAAGAATCCCAGTAAAAAATACTGGAGGAATCTACGAAGGAATCACTAGAGACTTTACTACAGGAATTTCTTGCGAAATCTTTAAAGAAATCTCTGTGAATTTTTGTTGCAGGAACCTTTGAACGAACCCCTGAAGAAACTCCTGGATGAATTGCTAAGATATTCCTGGAGCCCTATCGGTACTGGTTTAAAATATATCATGGGGAACAAAAATTCCTCCTAGATAAATTTCTGACAAAAGCTCTAGTGAAAAAATTGCTATAATGACTACGGTAGAGATTATCCCTGAAGGAATCTACGAAATAATTCCTGGAGAATTCTCTGGAGATATTTAGAGAGGAATTCTTGAAGGAGTATCTGGAGATTTTTTCTAAAAGACCGTCTGGTGCCCATCTTGAAGTTATAATTCACCAGCAATAAATGTCTTTTCATTTATCCAAAACATGAATTATGACTTGTCGAATGATTCCGATTCCTTATTTTATTTTTTTCTAATTTGGTAATGACGAAAATTGCAACTGGGAAGCAGACTCTGTTCCAGTAGGGACGAAAGGCCAGGTGTTTGGCATGGTGTTCATTGTTTTTTGGCGTTATCTAGATGAAAAATCGTGTGCTTTTAAGCCGTTGCATGATGGAACTATATGATATGATATGTCTGAAAATGTCCACATCACACCCTAGCGGAACCGGTTTTGGAATACTCCGACCAAATCCGGCCAAATCTTTATGTTGGTCCTCCGTCATTATATACATGTGTATGAACTACCGAATATGATATACGCCAGTTCCTTTTGAAACAGGTACCAGGTTCCCTTGTGTCCTTGTGTCCTGAATGGTCATACTCACAAACAGGGTTTCATTCTAGAGTTCCATATATTTCATATAAAGCTAAAATAACGTAAATCGATTCAAAATAGATTTTTGAGAGCGTTTCAAAGTCATGGGTCATTTTTGTACAGAAAAAAAAATACGTTCTCGTATTTGTGAACAGCAGTCATAAACGCACCAACCACGATAAAAAGAAACAAGGTTTATATTCCGAAAAATGACATTTGGTAGTGACCTGCTCTCTTTTACTATCCTTCTAGCCCCACGCTTGACGGAGTGTTGGATCCGTTGAATCTGTTGCATGCTCCTTGTGGGCGAGCGACGGAATCCGGATCCATTGTGTCCGGTTCGCGTTGCGCGGAAGAAAAACGAAATGCGCCGGTGAAAAAAAAACGCGTCAGTAGAGTTTGATACGTTGAACCTGTTGTATGCTCCTGTCGAGCGAGCAACGAAATCAGTATCGTGTCTGGTTTGGATAGTGCGATCATTCATGTATATGCTCACGTATTCATTTCGAATTGTATATTTATCGTTTACAAAAACGAATCCTTTCCCATATCCAAACTCCCAGTGTTTTCTTGTGGAAGTGCAGAGGACTCCTCGGCTTCTGTAAAGCAAGTAACACGTCAACATTTCCCTCACATTCCCAAATTGACCTGCATTCCGGACGCAGCCGGCGCCGGTATTGTTTATTATAATAATAAGAGCACCAGTATTTACACATTGAGGATGATACTGATCCCGAGAAGCGTCTGTTGGTTCCCTGTGTAAGTACAGCTGTTCTTGCAATAACGGAGTAGCAACTGCGGGCGGTCAATCATGCTCATGCTCATGCTCATACCTTCTAGCCCCATGCTTGACGATTGGAATGACGACACATGTTTTTATTGAAAATCGTTGTTTACACGTGGGAATAGCCTACATTGTTGTGTATACCGTGCTCATCAACAAGCAAAAATACACCGTGAACTAGATCATGTTTATAAGCGCTTTTGAACAAGGAACACACTCAAACAGGCTCAAACCCAGATAGCCGTAGCGGTAGTCGCGCAGCTTTTCAGCATGACCAGGCTGAGGGTCGTGGTTTCGAATCCCATCGGTCGAGGATCTTTTCGGGTTGGAAATTTTCTCGACTTCCCAGGGCATAGAGTATCTTCGTACCTGCCCACACGATATACACATGCAAAAATGGTCATTGGCATAGTAAGCTCGTTCGTGTTTGTAAAAAGTGTTTCCGGTACCGTTTCTACGGTACTATTCTACTGGTAAATGAACTATCGAAATACATAGGAACCCCTTCTCAAGCATGGGAAACACTCACTCAGTTATTGCGTTTTTCTCACTCGCTTCCACGCACAGTGGGGAACGAGACTGCCGTTTCTTTAACCAAGCCGAACGTTTCAATTTCCAGTGCTCATTCTGCATCTTCGGCGAGCACTAAGCGAAAAAAAAAAGCAACTGATTGAGTCGCTATCGATTTTGAAACCCGAAAGCAGCCGAATGTAATACCGAATGATTGTTCACATTCTGATTCCGTAAGAGTGGCATTCGGGTTTGAATGCTGATGAGCGTTCACTGATTGGCAATCCACACCACGGAATGATTCAGTGAGTGGGAAACCGCTCAGTCAGTTCGATGCATTCGTCGAATGGATGCTAAATGCGTTCACTCGTGCTTCGCAGATACAAGTGTATTGGTATTCACTTCTCTTCGTGTGCCTTCCGATTCTCGCTGTCACACAATCGGTTTCGACGCTTTCATGCTTCCACCCAGTACGGTTCAGCTATCACTGAATGTTCGATAGTAGAAGTTTTTTGCTATTTTTTATCGGTGGCGTTCGTGTGAGTGGGTGTATTTTCCTATGCTTGCCTTTCATGAAAATTCGCCTCATGAAATCGGATTGCAATTCATAGATTTGCCTTAATGAATCAAAATAGTAAAACAATCTACTCCATCTCTACATGTTGGTAACAAGAGATTATTTGCGGTACGTCTCATAATGTTTCAAAGTAATTATATACAGAAAGTTGTTTTGAGAATAATATAGGGATTCGATCTATTTTTTTATCGGACTGAGAATAAAACTTGTGCGCATCAATGTGTGCGTGATGTTCGGCGTAGAAAATGGTTCCTTTGATGGTGTTGTGAAAGATTGTGTTAGCTGCACTGTGAGTCGTCACGCATTTGTCTGGTCATTTGTTTGAGGCCAATGAATTATAAGAAATGTCCACATATTGCACCACTTGTTTTAAATTCTGAGATAACCATCATAAGGCTGAGGAAAACTGAGTACAAAACTAGGTGATTAATGGTATCTACCGTATGAAACGAATGATTTTCTTAAGTATGTTCTACAATTTTGAAATACATGGCGAATGCAATCAATTAACATCAACATTAATTTTCGTACAACAAAAAAACCAGTTTTCAATCGTTAGTGTTTCCTACGAGTCAAGTAAAGAATAGATAGTATTTTTAATGAAAAAAATCCTGTTGTCAGCTTGGATATTGACACCATCTTGATTTTAAATAATTGTTTAAAAAAATTTGTTTGAGTGAATTTCGAGGCTATCGTAACACTTACTTTTTTTCTTCTTTTTATTCCTGGCGTTCCGTCCTTACTGGAACAGAGTCTGATTCTCAGCTCTATTAGTTATAAAAACATGTTATAAAATTGAAATCCTTTATTATAATGCTATTTTGGTACCAGAATGATTTTTCGACATATCTTCGAGCTCACTAATAGTCCGACGATTTTTTCGTTCAAAATCATGAAAGTTTACAAAAACTGCTATTGGAGTTTCGATGATGACGATGATTGTGATAAGGGATCCTTGAACGTTTAAACTTTGCGAGAATAATCGTAAATTATAACAAATCGTTTCGTTTTTTTCAAGCTTCTAGAAAAACATGCATATCGCATACCTTTCTGCAAGCTGGAAGAAAATTGTCAACGTGTTGCCTCTCCAGGACGCGAACAGGGCGAGGGCTCCGATTGGGCACGTCTTCCCCACGTTCGTCACCGTCGTCGTCGTCATTGGGCAATGCTTCAGCAAATGGAGGGGAGAATACGTGGGAGGAAATCCGGCCAAGGCGAACCATGAATTATTTATTGAATGGCACACATTTTCACACCTTCTGGCAGCGCTATTTACCGTTTGAAAATGAGATTTTTCAATTTGCTACGACAGGTTACCTTTACAATAATGGCAATACGCGCTTACAAAATGAATCACGAGGCTGAGATGGAGAAAAATGATTTCTTGACGGAATCTTATAAGTTCGTTTACCGGTTTGTGTGCGTCGCCAGCTGCAGTGGTGTGTGAGGTGTTAAAAGAAAAATGTTTCTATTGTTGTATGATTACAATAAAGTTGATAGTTGATCAAATATAAAACTCCTATAACTTTATTGCATGTAGCCCATGCTTTCGTGTTTATTCTGGCTATCTGGGCTTCACGTGTTCCTGTACTAAACAAATTCTTCATTACTGTCTGATAATCCTACAAAATTTTCGGTCTCCTTCTTCGTCTTCTTGGGATTATGTCCTTACTGGGACAGAGCCTGCTTCTCAGTTTAGTGTTCTTATGAGCACTTCCTCAATTATTAACTGAGTGCTTTCTACGCCAAAGTTACCATTTTCGCAACCTTTCGACTAAGGAAGGCCCCTCGATGACATGTAATTTTAGTTTAAAATGAACCCAAAGGCATAGTTCTCCTGCAGTTTCCAAAATCATCAAGTTTCAGGTGGTCACTGTTCTACAATGTGTCCACCGAACAGCCCAACAACGACAATCGACGGTAAATAGCGTAGTATTTAGTCTTTCTCGTCGCTATGGATTTTTGGCACTGGCGCATTCGGCAAAGGCGGACGCCATAGACAGACGGGATGACCAACGTCGACGATAACCGCCCATAAATACACATGTTCGCCCGTCCCGTCCTATGGTTGTTTGCAGGGACATCGTCCCTCACCGAGCCGGACCATCCGAATGCAGGAAAATGTGGCAACGAAAGAGAAAGGATACAATTGTAATTCACTTAAGGTTGATACTGAAAATGGTGATTCAACCTAATTTCGGTCTTATGTTACGAGAATACGGGATGAAAATTTCATTTCATCGTTTTCGCCTGGCTACAATCGATGCTGCAGGCTCAGGCCAGCAGGGGTTGGGTAGCTGAGAGTACCTATCGAACGTTTTTGAACGATGATATTGTGCACCGTCCTGCTGTTGGGTTAGAGCAGGGATTTCCAACCGGTAGTCCGCGGACCCATAGGGGCCATGATGACTTCTGAGAAGGTCCGTGAAACCAATACAAACAAGTGTCGGTTTTCTTGATTGTTGAATAAGTGTGAAAAATCTCTCAACTCGCTTGTTTTACAATGGACAATTATAACGGCGCTTCATATTTGTGGTATTCGTATTTGAGAAATTTGTCTTATTTTTTTTTCTTATATTTAAATTATCAAAAATATGAGTTTTTCCATAATGAGAACAAGCCTAAGGGGTTGTCAATAAACCACGAGGTCATTTATGGGGGAAGGGAGGGGTCTGGCCAATGATCACGGTCCACCCAAATTTAAAAATTTTAGTATGAGCAAATACCACGACGAGAGGGGGATTGGACAATCAGAAAAAATGACCACATGGTTAACGGGACAGCCCCTAACCTAACTTCACCAAGTGAAATTGATACTTACCTACTTCACCGAATTCAAATTGAAAACAAAATAATATCGTTCTTATTTTGGATTTCTAGAAGAGCAAAGACACGTAGGATTATCAGGGTATTGAATGAGAAATATCCTAAAGAGCACTCATAAAATAAAATTCAGCCGTTGGAATTACTTTGAGAATTATTCCATTACCGATGTTTGGCATTAAAGTCACCAATGACAAAAAAAAATTGACTTATTGCTAGTCAATTTTCGCAAGTCAGTTTGGAGCAAATTAACTTGCTGTCCAGAGCATTGAAAAGGAAAATAGACAGCTATGAAAGTATATTTACCAAGCTGTGCTTCAACAGAAACACCTAAAGTTTCAAAAACTTTAGTTTCAAATGACGAAAACAGTTGATGTTTTCCCAGTAAACACAAACTCGTATACGATAGCGCATAAGAGTACAAATGTGGAGGCGATATACGTACATGCACCATACGGCTGCGTGCAAGATGTACGTATATCGCCTCCACATTTGTACTCTTATATCCCATCATATACGATGGTGAATTTACTGGGTTATACGCCTATGAATGATGATTGCAACTCCCATGTCATGTCGATCACTACGATGAATAAAAAAGTTAGGATCTCTTTTGAGTTTAGATCTCAAATACGTTCCAGTAATAACTGCTATATGCTGTAAGAAAATGAATCAGCTCGTCGTCTTTACCATTCAGAGAACGAGCATTCCAATTTAAAATATTTAAATTTTTATTTGGATCCATTAGAAAAACGTAAATGGCTGTGCATGGCGTACCATTGGTACTTCACGTACCTGAAGGAATAAAATAGACCCCTATGTGCGGTCCTCAGCCTCTTGCCCAGCAACTCCTATCCCTACCTCCTGGCGGTACTGGCCGGGGTACGAGTAACCTTTAGGGAAGATCGGGTAACCAACCCCCGGTGGGAACTTTGGTCGTATGCTGACAGGGAAGGGGGGGTTTGCTGTAGCTTTTGCTTCTGCAAACCTTGAGCGTCTGTACTCCATGTTAGGAGCGGCTCACAACAGCGTCTGTTCCCCATGTCAGGGGCGGCTTATCATCGTCCAAGTGTCAGAGAAGGACTCTAAGCTAAACTGCGCAATATGGTCCTCCGAACAATTAGGGGGAATGGTCCTCCGGAAATCTAGGGGGTTGGTGTCAGGCCCTGCAAGCCAGCCGTAAAAAAAATCAAGCAACGAATAATCCACGAGAGAATACGAACCGGGACAATCGGCGAAGACCACAGCGACGTAAAGGGACTAGCGATTGGAAGCTCGGTACGTGGAACTGTAAATCTCTCAACTTCATCGGGAGCACACGCATACTCGCCGACGTGCTGAAGGACCGTGGATTCGGCATCGTAGCGTTGCAGGAAGTGTGTTCAATGGTGGATCAATGGTGCGAACGTTTAGAGGTAACCATACCATCTACCAGAGCTGCGGCAATACACATGAGCTGGGAACAGCTTTTATAGTGATGGATGATATGCAAAAGCATGTGATCGGGTGGTGGCCGATCAATGAGAGAATGTGCAAGTTGAGGATCAAAGGCCGGTTCTTCAGCTTCAGCATAATAAACGTGCACAGCCCTCACTCCGGAAGCACTGATGATGATAAAGACGCTTTTTACGCGCAGCTTGAACGCGGAGTACGACAGTTGCCCAAGCCACGACGTCAAAATCATTATAGGAGATCTAAACGCTCAGGTTGGCCAGGAGGAGGAATTCAGACCGACGATTGGAAAGTTCAGCGCCCACCGGCTGACGAACGAAAACGGCCTACGACTAATTGATTTTGCCGCCTCCAAGAATATGGCCCATTCGTAGCACCTACTTCCAGCACAGCCTTCCGTACCGATACACCTGGAGATCACCACAGCAGACAGAATCGCAAATTGACCACGTTCAGATTGATGGTCGGCACTTCTCCGACATTATCGACGTCAGGGACCTATCGTGGCGCTAACATCGACTCTGACCACTATCTGGTGATGGTCAAACTGCGCCCAAAACTCTCCGTCGTTAACAACGTACGTACCGACGGCCGCCCCGGTATGACTAGAGCGGCTCAAGCAACCGGATGTCGCAGCGGCATACGCGCAGCAACTCGTGGCTGCATTACCGGAAGAGGGTGAGCTGGACGAAGCCCCCTCTTGAGGACTGCTGGAGAAAAGTAAAAGCAGCCATCAAACGATGCAGCTGAGAGCAACGTCGGGTACGTGGGACGGAGTCGACGGAACGATTGGTTCGACGGAGGAGTGCCAGGAGGTTTTGAAGGAGAAGAATGCAGCGCGGGCGGTCATGCTTGCAGCAAGGGAGCCGGCAGAACGTGGAACGCTATAACCGGAAACGGCAACAGCAGATCCGCCTCTTTCGGGAGAAAAAACGCCGCCTGGAGGAGACGGAGTGCGAGGAGATGGAACAGCTGTGCCGTCTCAGGAAACGCGTAGGTTCTATCAGAAGCTCAACGCATCCCGCAACGGCTTCGTGCCGCGAGCCGAGATGTGCAGGGATAAGGATGGGAGCATTCTGACGGACGAGCGTGAGGTCGAGCACCTGAAAGGCGCTGAGAGCACAGGCAATGAAGGACGAGACAACGGAGGAAATGCATTCGTCAGTACTGCGGAAGATGGAAACCAACCAGCCCTCACTTTGAGGGAGGTTAAGGATGCCATTCACCAGCTCAAGACAATAAAGCTGCTGGTAAGGATGGTATCGGAGCTGAACTCATAAAGATGGGTCCGGAAGGCTGGCCATTTGTCTGCACCGGCTGATAGGCACAATCTGGGAAACAGAACAGCTACCGGAGGAGTGGAAGGAAGGGGTAATCTGCCCCATCTACAAGAAAGGCGACAATTTAGATTGTGAGAACTTTCCAAGCGATCACCATTCTAAATGCAGCCTACAAAGGTATTATCCCAGATCATCTTCCGTCGTCTGTCACCCGTAGTAAAACGAGTTCGTGGAAGTTATCAAGCCGGCTTCGTTGACGGCCGATCGAAAATGGACCAGATCTTTACTGTACGGCAAATCCTCCAAAAATGTCGCGAATACCAGGTCCCCAACGCATCACCTTTTCATCGATTTCAAGGCGGCCATACGACAGTATCGACCGCTTAGAGCTATGGAAATCATGGACGAGAACAGCTTTCCTGGGAAGCTCACGAGACTGATAAGAGCGACGATGGAAGGTGTGTAAAATTATGTGAGGTTTCAGGCGAACACTCAGTTTGTTTGGATCCCACCGGGGACTACGACAAGGTGATGGGCTTTCGTGCCTGTTGTTCAATATTGCGCTAGAAGGTGTTATGCGAAGAGCCGGGCTTAACAACCGGGTACGATTTTTACGAGATCCAGTCAATTTGTTGGCTTCGCGGATGATATGGAATCGTCGGCCGAACATTTGAAAAGGTGGCAGAACCACCTGGAGGCTTTGTATGTGCAACATTTCACTTATAAGATGTCGCGAAAAGGCCTTCTACGTACAAAGTGGAGGCGATATGCGTTTATACATTATGTGATGAATAATAACATACAATGCGAGTGTATAAATTTTTCTACCGAACTAACCTGTGATCTTATCCGACTTATCTTATGATAACAAATGTTGATTTGACAGATGCTACGGAGAGATCCGATTTTGTTTATACGAGTGTACGAGACGAAACAAAATGTACAAGTGAACTCAGAAAAGAAGTGTTTTATGCGAGGAAGGTCATCAATCTGACGAGTTTATCCACGGTGTATTGCGGGTTTGATGTAATTAGTATGAATAAACGACTTGTAACGTGAACTTTGCTTTGCGATTTCTGGTTGTCTGGGCTGTACACCCGCCTGAAACGCGAGCAGCAAAAGTTTGGACTGGTGGTGAATGCCGGCCAAGAACAAAGAACATGCTAGCTGGTGGGACCGAGCGCGAGAGGGCTCGCCTAGGTAGCAGTGTTTACGATAGACGGGGATACGTTCGAGGTGGTCGACGAGTTCGTCTACCTTGGATCCTTGCTGACGGCTGACAATAACGTTAGCCGTGAAATACGGAGGCGCATCATCAAGTGAACGTCGGCCTACTATGGCCTCCAGAAGAAGCTGCGGTCGGAAAAGGTTCACGCCCGCACCAAATGTACCATGTACAAAACGCTCATAAGGCCGGTAGTCCTCTACGGGGCATGAAACGTGGACGATGCTCGAGGAGGACCTGCAAGCACTTGGAGTCTTCGAACGTCGGGTGCTTAAGACGATCTTCAACGGTGTGCAGGAGAACGGTGTGTGGCGGCGAAGGAATGAACCACGAGCTCGCCCAACTCTACGGCGAATCCAGTATCCAGAAGATGGCAAAGCTGGAAGGATACGATGGGCAGGGCATGTTGCAAGAATGCCGGACAGCAACCCTGCAAAGATGGTATTCGCTTCGGATCCGGTTGGTACAAGAAGGCGTGGAGCGCAGCGAGCTAGGTGGGCGAATCAAGTGCGTATCGATTTGGCGAGCGTGGGGCAGAACCGAGGATGGAGAGATGCGGCCACGAACCGAGTATTGTGGCGTGAAATTGTTGATTCAGTGTTATCTGTGTAGATGTTAACTAAATAAATGAATGAAAATGAAAAAGAAAAACGTAATCCAATAACAATTTGATTAGTAAATTTTACACCTACTTGAACTGCTTCAGTCATAGTGGTGGCTTGAACATTGCATCAATCATTAGATTCAATTGTTCAATTAGAAAATTAAAATCAGAGGCAGACATATCCACTTGAAGTGGGTACATATGATGATTTTCCGTAGTGGCCGTCCATTAATTAAGGGATCATGAGGGGAGAGGGAGGTTTGGGATTCCTTAATCGCCATACACTTTATTTCTTTATTTTCATATAAAAATACCATGGGGGGAAAGGGGTTGAAAATTTGCTAAAATTGGCGTACGCAGTAAATGGACGTCTCCTAAACTGAGCACATTAAATCAGCATTAGTTTTTGTCTAAATTATTAATAATTTTATTCGTCATTTGTTCTAATGTTTCAACACCTGAACATTCTATGTAACTCATTTTATTTTGAATCCTTTTCAGAACTCCATTCCTGGTGAAACAACAGCTAGTCCATATTGCTAGAGCATATAACATGGCTGGCCTGAACATTTGTTTGAAGATCACAAGCTTAAGATAAAGTTTAGATTGTCTATTAATAAGTGGATAAAGACATTTTACATTATTGTTACATATGGCTTGAATGCCCTCAATGTGATTTTTGAAAAGTTAAACTTTATCATTCTATCAATTATTATTAGCAAAAAGAGTTGTGTTTTGATCCTTCGACCTTGACGTTTGCTCCTGCGGGGGCCGGCGATGAGGGCAGGATCAAACATGTCGCGCGTCGGTCGAGTGAAAGTGAAAAAGTGGCGTGATCGCTTAGTTGTGTTTGATCCTTCGACCTTGACGCTTGCTCCTGCGGGGGCCGGCGATGAGGACAGGATCAAACATGTCGCGCGTCGGTCGAGTGAAAGTGAAAAAGTGGCGTGATCGCTTAGTTGTGTTTGATCCTTCGACCTTGATGCTTGCTCCTGCGGGGGCCGGCGATGAGGGCAGGATCAAACATGTCGCGCATCGGTCGAGTAAAGTGAAAAGTGCCGCGTTCGATAAGTTCTTTTTGATCTTTCGACGTTGACGCTTGCTCCTTGGCAGTGCGTCAAGAAAGCCCGAGCAGTCGTCAGTTGTTTTCCCTCTCGGGTCGCGCGCCTATTTTCTCTGTGTGTTTTTATATAGCCGAGCAAACGAGTGAAGCTGAAAGTGGATTGTTTGCTGCTCAAGGATGACGGATCAATTGGTGAGCTCGTTTCATGCTACTATATCTAATCTATAAAATATGTATGATTGCACCTTTAATAATTTTTCAACAAACTATGAAATGTTCGTCACTGTGAGTGTCGACATAAAACTCTGATTCATAAATTATTTACGTCAATTTTTTTTTACTCAAAAACTCCTTTTTCCTTTTATTTTATTTTTGTAATTAAAAAAAAACTTTGAATGGTTCGACACTACGAGTGTAGACTTGCGAAAGGTTCACTTTATTCAACAAACTTTGATAAGTTCGTCACCTCAAGTGTCGGCATAATTTTCTCTACATAGATATTGTTTCACACCAAATAGAAAATTTTATATTTACATATAAGCATATTTTATAGCTCACAAATAATTATTTATCATGGTCTAATCGCTTATCAAAGTGAATCCTGTGACCCAACGATCCTCCCCATTTAACAAACATCCCTCCCAGTAAACCTTTGTGGAGATGCAGAGGCAAACACGGTCTCCAAATAGCAAAGGTTACACACTAACATTCCTTCCCCCAATCCCACCTGGGACTGCAAGGACGTGGCCGGCGCCGTTATTGACCATGGTATAAAATAGAGGCCCACTGAATTATGCACACTGAAGAAGATTTTGGCCAATCCCCAGCCGATCTTCTAGTTGATTCTTTGTGCATTTTCACTGACCTCGGTCAATCACGGAATAGCAACCATTGATATATGTAGTCAGTCTAAGCTAAGCTAAGCTAAGCTATCAATTATTATTAGCAAAAACTAATTTTTTATCGACGTGGACCGTCATTCTGTTCAAAATGACCTTTTCAAAAAGTTTACTGATAGATAAAGACAAACTGGTAAGGTAATATCAAGTTTTCCAACCTGGAACAGCAAAATTACTGTAGAAGCTTCTAGCTATCGTACA
>NW_018735711.1:0-24552 GCF_002204515.2 Aedes aegypti | reverse complement strand
AAGAGAGAGATAAAATCTATTGACGCGCCACGCCAAAGCACGAACAACGATTTGTTCCAGAAAAAGTGTGGTGAGACTTTTTTTTGCAGTCTTGTTGAACATGATTGTTAATATAAAGCCTTTTTTTAATGGTTCGGTAACACATGTTGTTGAAGATTATGTGCAATAGTGTATTTTACAGGTGTGTCGAGAGACTGTCCGGGATTACGAGTCAGTGTTTTAAATCCGGACATCATTTAAAAAGCTGTTTTTACTAGTGAAAGTGATCCTTATGAGAAAAATTTGAGAAGAATTGTAAACATGTATATGAAAAAGAAGTGTGAGAGAACAGATATGACTAAATGTGAGATGAAATCGTGTAAATCATTAGTGATTACCACTCAAGCCGCATGTTCTTCAGTTCAAGCTGCAATGCGCTCCACTTCTGGCAACCAAAACATTAATATTACTTACGTGCAACATTATAAGGGAAATATTTTCATCGATTATTATTTTATTATTGATTATTTCATTAAGTTTGACATGATTCTCATAAGTGATATACAAATAATATCAAGTTTTAAACACAGATGTCCGGATATCGATCCAACAGTGTCCGGATTTGAAAACACGTTTTGTGTCGCGGTGTCCGGATTTAAAAAGACAGGTAAGCATCAATATTTTAAATAATTTTCTTTGTAAAAATCCATGGTTAATACCGGGGTATTTCATCACTTTTATGAATATTTGGTTTGTAAGAATGTATTGTACAAAATATTTCAAGAATATTCAAAACAAAAATACTTACATAAGAGTTTGAACATGTGTTTCATTTAAGCGTCCGGGTATTGATTCATCACGGTACGCGTTTTTGGAAACGGTCAACCGTGAATTGTTGATTAAATCTTCTTTCGGTTGCCATATCAGCAGCAGTGGATGCAGCCTTCTTGTTGTAATTTTTCTGATTGACTAGCGTGACCATTCCACCAATATATAAGTGAGTGTGACACATACCAGCAAAGGTTCCCGATGTGTTTTGTATTACAAATGTTGTTGATCGATTATTGGTTTGGATAACCATGCAGTATGCAGGCCTTTGAAGTAACAGGTGCAACGTTCGTTATTTTCGTTTTCGCGTCTCCAAGCGGTTGATTTTTTCTGTTTCGGAACAGTACTTTGTGATGGTGAACCAAGCCAGCGTGCTCGCAAAAACGGCTCAGAGTGAGTTTTTTTTTTCGTTTACGCGGTGTTCTGGCACAGAAGTTTTATTCTCCGGTGGCTTAAACCATGATTTGCTGAAAGAGTGTCGAAAGCGGAGTGAGTTTGTTCAAAAACTATTGGACATGCCCAAATATCTATACAGTCACCAAAAACGTCTACCAAACGTATCCTATGGCCTTTCCCGTCCCGTTTATTCCACAATATCCCGTAACGCCTATGAGAGGTCGTTAGAGTTCTCTGCATCTTTCTAAGTAGGTGTTCAAAAATCATTCCTTCACATTCCTCAGCATTCGCGAGGACGTGGCCAGGACAGCTCTCGATCGTTGGAGGAAAGCGCGATTTTGTATAGAGTCGAGGATTATTGAATTTGTGCGAATTGCTTAATGCTAATATTTGCTTGTGTTCACGAAGGAATTCATATCAGAATGGTTGGAGAAATAACTACAAAAATCAGTAGGAGAAATTCTTGTAGCATGTTTTTTTTTTTCTGGAAGCACCTTTAACGAAATTCATAGAAAATTCTGGAATCAACCCTTTGGGATTTATTTGGAAAAACTTCTGCAACGAATCTTTGGAAACGGATGAAGATCGAAATAGTCATCCTGTTGAGTTTACGCTAGTTACCCGATCAACACCTCTTCCTAGTTACCTAATGGATCATAAAAATAACCAAAACGGCCGCTATGGAAAGCATAGACAGCGCCACCGTAGCCTGTGTGTGTTTGACAGAACAGCAATGCTGTCACAATGTTAAATCCCATATACAGTGGCGCCTTTGTTTTTGATGCGGTGAGCACTACAAAAAACTATCTTCAATGATCCATTCTCTGCGCGGCGGATCCAATCCTCTTGAAGTGGTGATTGAAACGCAATGTTTGTCAAACACACAAGGCTACGGTGGCACATCTATGCTTTTCATAGCGCCGTTTTGATTATTTTAAATGATTCATTGGCACATGGGATTTCGCAGTTCAGCGGTGCTGGATACGAGAACTGGAAATTTAGAGTCGACAAGTTACTGAATAAGGCCGGTTATCTGTCAAGAAGGATGCACCAACCTCGCAGTTAAGCTTCCGAAATTTCAAGAAATGGACGGAAGGCTGTAAACCTGATAATTCATTTATCCACGACGACTTTTTGGATGATATCCGGGAAAGAAAACAGAGAAGAACATCTGGAATACTTTGGAGGGAATCTACGCCAAAGTTTCTTAGTTCCGTCCATTGCGTTTCAAGCACCGAAAATGGGAATTGGTGAAAAAACTCCTGGATCAGCTTTTATTCACATTTTTTAAGTAGATAATTCTGATTAGGAATTTGAAATCAGATATTTTGCAAAGGAGGATGAAATAGTGACTTTATAAGACCATTTTATTAATAATGAGTCATTTGTAATCAAAATGGTCCTCTACATGAGACTTTAGAGACCTTCCAATAAAAATAAAGACTCTAAAAAGCGACCTACTACCAGCCCTGGCTACTGCACACACACCTCGGCCAGGGGGAGGGAAAACACTCACACAGATTGTACATGGATTCTCTTCCCTCCCCCTTTTGCACACTACTGCTGCTGCTGCAGGCAAGGCAAGGCGACTCTGTGCCACTGCTGCAACAATCCACCCACCGCCATTCGATCGGCGTCGTTTTCTTTTCTTCTAGTTCCCGGCCGGTCCGTCACATGCTTCTTTCTTTGACGACCGGCTGCCTTTTAATATATTTATTTATAAAATTAGAAACATGAACTACGGAACGGAATACGAAAGAAGGGGACAACGCCCAAAAATGAGCAGACGGAAAGCGAAAACATCCAACAGGAATTTTTCCTTTCCATTTGGTGGCAAGCATCTTACTGCAAAAATGACTTATTTATCGGATGATTAAAAAGGAATTTTCTTCGAAGAAACCAGGGAATTGATTCTTCCTGCTCGAAACAAGCACATAATTTGAAACTTCAATCTAATCTAAAATGTAGGTATTCTCAATGTCGACATTTGGTTATTCTTCTATCGACCGGCTTTTTCCGCATACAACGAATTTTTTCATCCCCTTCCTTGGTGTTTCCCTTCCGTGTTTTTGCAAAACAATCTCTTCTTCTCAACCTGGACATGGCAAAGATGACGAGACACGAATTTTCACTCACCCATTTTGCTGGCTATCTGCTGGTCTTCGTTTTCCGCTTTTGCTACTTTTTTGGTTTGCCTCTGCAGACGTCGTCGCTTGGAAGTTTTTCCTTTCTCTGCTCCTCAATCACCAGTCAGTTCCGTCGTCACTATTTTCCACTTTTCGGCAGCAACCTGGCACTTTTATTCCTCCGCCTCGGAAAAACCGAAGACAAAATGGAACTCTTTTCTTCCACCGATGAAATTTATCCAATGCAACTCCCAGCGTTTGCTTCGAGCAAAAAGTTTACTTTTTATTTGATTTTTTCTTAATTTTATCATTATTTTACTTCACAACTTTCCGAAATCACTGAGAAATTGCACTAAAGGGAGCAAAAGGTAACTAGATTTTCCACAGAGAAAAATTCACCACCCCCTGTGCTGTGACGAAAAACTTTCTTTTTCCCCTTTTTTGGTTTATCTTGCACCGAACTCCGGGAAACCCGACGAATGGATGAACCAGCCAGTGAAACCCACTCAACTTAGCACTTTTTTCCACTGCCAAATTCAACTAATCAACACAAACTTTTATTTTCACCAACGTGAACGCAAAAAGAAAACACTTTACGACGCAACGGGGGAAAAGACCGAAACCTGACTGAAAAACCTGACCGACTGGCGAATTGAATGGACGACGGGACGGCTTGTTCAAAACACTCGCTCCAAGACGGACACGAAATCGCACCAACACCGATGACAACAGGGACACCGCGCACACAATCCACCAGTGACGTTCGGGTTCAAAGTTTTGACGAGGGGCGATGTTGAGCAGTTTGATTGTCAGATTGACAATCGTTGACAGCCGGGGGATCGGACAGTGCGCCGCGAATTCGAGTGATGCGATGTTTTTTACACACAGAATATAAAACTAAAGATTTCCTAAAACTCATTTACACACGCAAAAAAAATTGTGCGGTAAAAACTACCATTTTAGGAGGTTAACTTAAGCGCTCGCACCGGCAATTGGGTCCTAAAAATTTTAATGAAATCTTGTTTTTATTCAATAACACGAAAAAGCATCTTACTGCAACTACTTTAGCAATTTTTCCTGCTCAAATAACGGCTATATCATGTTTAAACTTTAATTTAAAAATTGGGTCCATAAATAAACCTTGACACTTAAGATCATGTTGACGTTCGCTTAGTCGACAAAAACACCACAGGGGTTTTAGTTTTAACACAGGGGTTGTTCCTATCTGACATTTCGGAAGAGACACGGAAAACAAAATACACCCAAAATTTGAGTTTAAGCCAAGGGGTGTGACAAAATCTAAGAAAAATGTTTTTTGGGCTCAAACCAACGGAAAACATTAGAAAATTGAGTAAACATGTGTTATTGGCCTAATCTTAAGCGTTTGGCACTAAAATTGGGACAGGGCTTTAGGACCCTATTTTTAGCAGAACCAGAAAAGCGCTTGATTTTACCATGTTTGTAGTCGAAATCAGATTGTTGTAAATTATTTCTGTCAAACATACCAGTAATGTGGTGAGGTGTACCGTGAAGATAGTAAATGGTCTGAAATTCCATGGTAGTTTCAAGAATGGGCGTAGTCAGCTAAAATAGTAATTTTACCACAGATTTTTTTTCCGTGCACGGAGAAATCAGACTATTGACCGTTCAGTTCCTAACTGTTCGCGACCGTTTGAAACAGTCGTCGTTCTAAACGGTCGGTGAAACAGTCGCTGTCAGATTTGGCAGCATCAACGAGCGAGAAGTTTTTCGCGCGCAAACGAGCACCCCTACTCTTTCATGTAAGAGCAACAAGGACAGCAGAGTGGGCGTCGAGTCAGATTTCCAAAAACAGCTGTTATTGACACTCGGCTGCCGGCTGCACGGCTCGGAAAATGAGGGGTGGTTGATGGAATGTTTATGAAAGTATGTTTCACTAAACAAAATTCAGCTTGTAATAAATATTTTTAGTGGTCAAAATACAGGTTCAATGAAACAATTCAATAGCTGGCAATAGTTTATTGCGCGTAAGGTATGTATAGTTAACCTAATTATGTGTTTCTAAAACATTCGCAACATTGTTTCATCTGGATGGAATACATTGAGATTCCCTCGATTTTTAACGACTGTTTCGAACAGTCTTCTAATAAGCCGGGATAATCCAACATTCAAGTGGATATACAATACCCAAAAAATAAGTTCCTTATATTGTACCCAGGGATTGAATACATGAAATTGAGAGAATCTCTCACGTATCGCTCTCTGCAACTATCATAACATGATGCACATTATGAGAGTCTGTTTATCGTATACTGCTACAGCTTTGATCAGATTGGGGGGATAGTAGGGCATGAATAAAACCCCTCTAAACATGCTTCAAGCATGGGGGACACTATTGCTATTGGAAATTCATGGATTGTTCATCATGCCAGTAAAGAAAATCACCTATCCCAACGGTAAATAAGCGAGAAAATGAATTTTATCATCGCTCTCTCTTTGGGGTCTCGCTCGCTGCTTCCATTTATCGGACTTGTTACACCTTGCGATACAATGAAGATCGTGGACCGCAACAGATGGGGTTCATTCACAAATTTCATAACGCCAAAAATGACCATTTTTGATACCCCACCCCTCGTAACGCATTTTGCATAATATTTTTCAAATTTTGTAAGAGTTGTAACATTTTTAGGGACACCCACCCACCCTCTTCAACGTTATGATTTGTGAATGGGCCCATGGGATGTTTTTTTTTGCTTGCTTTGATCGTGCTTCATACACTGAGACAAAAATACTTAGGTTTCCATAACCGACTTATGAACCAGCCAAATTATGGTTTCATTGCACGCTTAAACATTTCGAAAATGGGATCACAAGTTTCATAAGTGAGAGCTTTGAATTCTTTAACAAGAATTACTTGAAATAATTATCATAGCAATCGCTAGAAGAACTACTCCGCTTTCGATGTTGGCTACAAGTTAATCGAAAACAGATCTCATGTTATAAAATCATGTCAATTTTTGAGCACGCCTGAAATAAAAGGCGATATTTTTATCGATTGATAATTCGAATTAAGTTATTATCATTGCGTTTATTTCCGAATTTCATTCATTGATTTATGAAATTTATTACTGAAATTCTTCACCAGAATCATAAGTAAAACTTAAAATTTTCAATAATAATCGTTGTGGCGCCAAATCATAATTATTCCCTAGAAATTATTAAGTTTTTTTTTGCCTCAGTGTACTCAAATGAATCGAATTCTGCAATGCCAACACGCTAACTTAGAAAGTACCATTAAATGGGTTCCATTTACCCATTTTTATGAACAGTACTGAGTTGTCAGAAAAAAAAGGGAAGTTTTGAAATGTCTCAAAAAGGGTACTATTCCACAGATCACACCGCCATCTTCTAGTAGATGTTCGGGTTTGTTTGATTTTAGTGAAATAAAAATCTATTTTTAATTAAAAATTTAGTCGTTTTGGTGTTGGCAAAGCCAAAAGCAACCTGACTGGATATCATGTTCAAAATATCTTTTAGGTAAAGTAGTTTTGAAAGCAGTTTTATGTTTTGCGTTATGGATCATTATTTTCACGGTTTTCATTTTACAGAATCCGGACGTGATGTGACGATGTGATATAACTCTATAGAGCTGATTCCAATCCGCTGCGCTGGAATACCAAGATTAAGCATCCCGGAAGCGTTTGACAGTGGCCCAGTGGTTCAGTGGAGCATCTACGATCGGCGTCTTGTAATTAAAAAAGATATATGCTATTGTGAGGATAATGTATGCCGATAGTGTATGCAATGTTAAGTCATATTAACACAACAAACATGTATTGTTTCATTTATATCATTTGTTTTAGTTTTGTGTATGTCTCAACCTGAATCCAGAGCGAATATTGATCTAAAAATAAGGTTTTACACAGCACAGACGTAACACTTAGAACAAATTTCTTTAAAATCCATCGCCCAGTTTACACCATCACCATCTGGTAAGCATGTTGCACTAAATGCCTTTTCGTGCAACAAGACCTGTAGATGGCGAGAGTGTGAAACGTCAAACACGAAGAGAAACGATACGCGCGCCTCTGGTTGTGAGATTTGTAACATAGCGAATTTGAAATGATCGTTAAATGAGTGGTCGATGGATTTTGTCAGTGTTACGTCTGTTTGTCTGTGGTTTTAGTACCCATTTTTAAAATCTATCAAGAGTTTAAAATACCCATGTTTTGAAGTTCCTGTCGAATACTCTTTAATGAGTAAATCGGCTTTATCCAGGGGGTGGGAAATACCTGATCGCATAGAATCCAGTACATGGCCGTAAAAGGCAAACATCAAAAAGATTAAAGATAGATCGTTGACATCAACTCTTCGAGACTGAAGCGGGAAGGTAAATTGATAACCCTTGGCAGAGATGCGATCAAGGTAAGACAGCTGAACAAAATGAAGAGGAACCTGTGAAGGAGTTCAATGATGAAGAAATATTTAAAATAAAGATGAATAATTATAAAACTATGTGTCTTGGTTTGCTTCCAATATAGCTTCTTTATCACTTTGCCACGATAGCAAGTCATAGGCGTACACATCGATAATATGAGTCTGCATTGACACTGTACTGAAGGTAGTTTCCAGTGAGAAGCATCATCAGCCCCGTCTCCCAGAGATTCCAAATGCTTTCCGGTCGCTGCACATCGCACGTATCTTCACCCTCTCCGGAAAGTCTGCTAAATTGGTTCTGGCAGCACGATTCCTGGCTAAACTGCCCCAACTTCTTGGCATTGTTGAACAGAACCCAGCGGAAATGTGAAGACCACCTTGGCTGCGCAGTTGGAATATATTCTCCGCGTGGACAGGAGCGGCGCCAGAGCTGGAGCGTAATGAGAAGCGGGATGCTTTCGCACTACAAAATCAATGTCCACCTCCAAACAAATAAATTGCAGAACACCCACGGATTCGCCCAGCTTGAAACTGCACCCGATTACGTGCGTTCCGTTCAATCGCCGCTGATCGGGGTGTGCAAAGTAACATGTTGGCCTTGAGTCGTTGAGATTGCACTGCAAGTATGGATGGGGAATTGGAGTCATTCCAGTTTCTCTCCTGGAGGATAAGCCGAAAGAGACTTACCATTATCTGATCCTAACAACACTACCAGCAGCACAAAAAACGCCCCTCGAAGTTCGCATTTTTACCATCACGGTCATCCACTACATTTCGGAAACTGTTTAGAAAACTCCGCTATCATTCATCGGATCCTTAACGCCCTGGTGGGCATCATCCAATATTACGATCATTATCCGTTTGATTTCTTTGCGGCTGGACTGCAAAATCATATGAATGTAATATTTATTAAAGGCTAATTTCACTTAAAACTTACCATAATTAAGCTCATAAATCTTAATAGCGGCCTCCGTCATTCAAAAATTTTAGATTTGATGCTGTTCAATGGGTGATATTGAAAATAAACAAAAACAATCTGCCATAGAACAAACAGAGTTGCCAGTTATTGCAGTGCAACCAGACAAATACGACATATCGATACGGTCGCTCTCTTCGGCACAGTCGGCACAAATCGGCACAATTTTAGGTGAGCCGAGTTTTCCACCCCCTGGGTTTACCCATACGATTAAACCAGGTTTAAGGCCTAAGCGGTGGTGAAGAAACCGCTTATAAGTGGTAAAAAATCGCAATGTCAGATATGCAATGATTTTCATTCTGGAGAACTGAATTCTGGGAAATGTTTTTCGGAAGAATGTAACAGAATCAGATCCACACGGTTAAAAAGTATTATACTGGAACGATTAAAGGTCATACTAAAACCATATTCGGTCTATTCACTCATTGGAGTGAATATCTTAGCAATATGTCTTCAGAGTATCCAGCTTTTTACGCTAGCTATAAAACAACGTGGGGTGATTTGACTTTGACATTTCTTGGCTATCAATTTTATGGCTTAGTCTTAGTAGGCAATGATTAAAGATTGTTGATTGAAATGTCAATAGTTTTCACTGGTTTTGTTTTGCTACTGCGGTTTTTTTGTGCATATTGCAATGTCTAACCCATTTTACACAAAACTTTATTCCTTTCATTTTAGGTATCAATAGACCACAATTTCTCATGGAAAGCGTTTCTGAACCAAACAAATAGGGATGAAAAATTGAAAAGGAGAGTATTCTGTACGCCAGCATTGAACATTTGGACAATCGCATTGAGCAAACATAATGAAACCCTGGCGATTTTCAGAAACCTTCCGTAACCCTTCATAGAGAATGGGGAGAAATTAAAAGACATGCACATTTTCAAATATTAAAGAGGTTTTTAAAGATGATCAAATATTGATCTCCGTTCAGACCTTGACGTTCATGAACAGTGATATACACACTTTAACATGATTTTAGCCATTCTCGATCAGCGGGGTCACCGAGGAATGAGTCTAGTCTCTGCATACAAAATTACCATAATATTGTACACCATGGGGTCTACAGTCCATGTGTGAGATGTAGAAAACATGACGCAGGGCTGTAAAAAGTTTTTTTTTCAAAGATTGTTTTACTTCCTCCACAGTTTACTCCAACATAACAAGCAATAATGTAAAAAAGGGTCAGGAAACTAAATTATCTTCTGGAATAGTAATCACAGGCCTTTCAAGGTAATTACTAGAGCAATCATTTTGGCATCTTCGTTTTGCTTGTAACACTTATCTTGAGATTTAACAGGAACCAATCCCAATGATGTCTGCAAATCGTAGACCTAAAATGGCAAAAACATAAGTATTGAATAGGAAATTAGGAAACTAGTTTTTTAGATTTCCATTTCCTGCAACCAAGAGATTTCATGACGTTTCTCTAAAACCAACAAGAAAAAATTTTAACATCGCAAGGTTTGCTTTGATCAAACCATAAAAATATTATAGTGTTGACAAGAAAAGTCAAAAAGGGGTGATTGAAAGTTTATAGCGAGCTAGCGTAAAAAACTGGATAAACAGCTTTTAATAATCATAATGCTTATTACGATCATATTTTTTATGCAGCCGATACAGTTTTGTTTACCTCGAAATCAGAACCAGAATTATTAGAAAAATGCAACCGAAATCGAAGACAAATTGAGCAACAAAACCGTTATTCTGTTTATTTTATCCACATGTCTACCATAAATACAGTATATTATTCAATTGCATCACAATCAAGATCATCAATAACTCTTGCTATTCGATCCCAATGTTGAACCGCAATGCCTCGTTTGATCGCTCATAGTACATGCCCCTGATTGGTCACTTCCCATTCTTTCGGCAGAGCTTCAGGATCTTTTCCAAAGCCGTAAAGTGTTCTGTTGTGTAATATTGTTGAAGTCTCGTTTGGTGTTCGCTCCTCGAAGGCAGATTTGTCGAACGAGGTTGAATCGGGTGCTGTGCAGACAAAATCTCCTGAAAAAGTTCAACCAGAAAAGTTTTTGGTATTCGACCGGAAAACATATCATCGAACTTACCTTAGATCTGGTTGTTATACAGATTTTATATTCGGTTGATTTCTCGCGCGCTCGTGGTTACATTTAGAACTCTTTTCTTCACATATTAACTCACTTTCAGGTCCGCGGCCATTATGGAACTAGCAAAATTTGCACTGAGCAGCACAAATGCACAGGAAATAATAATTCCTAAATATGCGTGGCTTAGTATAAATTTATATCATTTGCAAATATTAAACACCTCAAATGAATTGCAAGCAATAAATCGCAGTCTAATTAGTATTTTTCATTTTCACCGTGCACGTATTCGTCATGAAATAAGCGTGACAGAGAAGGGAAACGGGGCCTACAAATTCCGTGAAACGGTCAGCGTCATTTCTTGCATAACATATGATCTCGCCACAAAAGTCATCGGTAACCGAGTGTGTAGCTCGTTGTTTGTAAGCAAATGATTTGACTAACATAAAAGCTGTCACCACTGGGAGATAGAGGAGGATTTTCATTTCATCGTAGCACTGTTAAATAACGTGTAAAACTATCCCTTTGCTCAGCAACAACAAGCTACATACTCGGTTACCAATGGCTTTAACGTTCAACGCTCCATCATCGTAATCATCGTCATCATTGAAACTTAAATAGCAGTTTTTCTGTTCAAAACTAAAAAGTATTCGATGGAAATGTGTTCACTGTATTTCGGTTGGAGAATAGAATACAGTGAACATATTTTACTGTAAATTTTCTCAATTTTGAACAAGAAAACTGCTTTTGAAAATTTTGAAAACATTTACGGATTCTGCATGCCCCCTAAACAGTGTTGACCAGACTCATTTCCCCGAAATTCGAATTGTGAAGCCATGAACTGTTATAACTGTGCATTGTATTCCTGAGATGGAGGGGGAGGTGGTTGAGCTTGAGTGTTGCACATGGGATCCGACAGTTTCGATCTCGGTGGGCCGAAATTCAAGTTTCGGTGAAATGATTCGCACTCACTCACTCACTCATTTTATTTCACCGAAACTTGAATTGTGGCTCTCTGGGATCAAAATTGATCGATTTTGTGTACAGTACTCAAGCTTAACCATCTGCTTCTCTATCTTAGGAGGATAGAACATGGCTGTAGTAGTTCGTGGCTTCGTAGTTCAGTAAATGTTATTTTCGGGGAAATGAGTCTGAACAACACTGCCCCTAAAGAGCGAGATCATTTGTTATGCGAGATTTGTTGAATCTCTCCTCATAGAGCTTAGTGACATTTGAACGCACGAAGGCTAGCATACGCTCGTCATACACAGTTTGTTTTTGTTTTCCTCAAAGAAACTTGCACACGATTTCCATGGAATTCATTTCAGTCATATCCAATGTATGCAGCCATAGTAAAATTAAACATAAGTTTCTAGTAATAGGCTTAAGCTGAACGATCACTTCGACATCTGGTGGCTAGTAGAAGAACCGTCAAAAAAGAGGTTGGGTTGAGAACGCACCGTGTGCAGCCTAGGAAGAAGCACACAATAGTCCATTTTACGAGACGTTTTTGAACAGCTGATTGCTTATTTTCGTTTCGTAATATGGACTATTCACACTGTTTTTTTCGTAATAGATATTTTGTAGACGATCCGAGAGCATTGAAAAACATGGTAAACTTTTTTCCTTCGGAAATGCACAGATTCAGTCAATCCTCATGTGCAATTAGTGGGATAAAAATGGAAAATTCTCGCATAACCTGTGATCTCGCCATAAAAGCCATTGATAACCGAGTGTGTAACTCCTTATTTCCTGAGAGAGACTCGCGAAGAGGAAAAATATCAACGTCATATGCAGCCCACATTCCCCTCTCACGAAACGTCAAATGCAGCCCACCGTTTTTATGGCTGAAAAAGTGAAAAGTATTGTGTTCAAAGTAAATTGTTATTGAAAACCTCTGTCAGCGGAGCAGTTTTTTCCAAAGTTGCTGATAAATTTAAGCAGTAGATTAATTATTTCTAATGTCCGCTACGTTTGCTGGCATGCAATTTCACTCAAACGGCTATTTATGATTCTAAGTGTTGCAAACTCAATCATTTTTTGCTGAGAAGTTCATGTGAGGATTTGAACGGCTTGCGCATAATTGGTATAAACCAAGGGGTGGATCACTTCTGATGCATCGAAATTATTTAAATGCATTTAAATGCACACTCAGAATATTTTCAATTCATGGCTTGCTCCAATGTTTATTTGTTATCCTTGTCGGAATGTCAAACTCATATCAAGTAAAGCCTTGCTCAGCTTTAGCTCTGACTGACAAAGAGCGGTGCCTTCCACATACTCATAAGCGAAACAAAGCTTCTGTTTTCTGATCCAGGCCGCAGTGAGAAAGACTGCAAAAACCTAATACTTTTGGCCATCTGTGGAATGGACCCTTCCAAGTAGCTGCTGACACTCCTTGGATTCAGTGCAGCATCGGATATTGTCATTTTGGGCTTCACTGTCCTATGTGGAATAGATATTATCCTAATCCTTTATCGACATTCGTGCCTACATTCGTGTCTCTTGATCTAATCCATACGTTGCAGTGATTCAAAGCTCCGATAAAGAAACGTTCATTCTGTCAGAGAGACTGGAAGGAAGAGAGTATCAACCTTGAGCGCTTATCGTTTCTTTCCTGTCCCCAAGATCCCCAACCAACATTACAAGAAATAAAACAAGTTATTGAGACAAATAATGTTATATATGTTTAGACTTTGATGTCAGAATAGATGCGGATTTTATTTCCAACCAATAAGTCAAAAGCTGTAAGTTCCTCGGGAAGGAAGTTGCAAGGGTTCTGTTTAATCTTGATTAAGTGGGGCAATGTATACCAGCAATCAATCATATATTTTTCACAGTACATCCAACATATCTGTAGATCGTTTTTTAGTCCTTAAAAATTATGATGCTAACAAAAAATCTTACTGGTTTTCCTCTCCCATGTGGTGTTCAGTGAGTTAAATGTTCAGCACAAAGGTTTGTCTGGTTCTCTAGGTTTGGCTTCGATGAATCTTCATCTTAATATATTTTACCGTTTGATAGTTACAACTCTAATCTAGCTTGTTTATCTGAAACAAATAAAATTTGTGATTAGTTGAAAAAGAATCAGTGTAGAATATAACAATTTTCAAACTTCCACAACAAACAATGACGCGTTACTACGATACTACGAGCCAGGGCTAAGTTGATGCATATGTCGAAAAAATGCATTTAATGCAAATCGATGTACATTAGATGTGCACCGAACTAGTGATCCACCCCTTGGTATAACACAAAGTGGAATAAGAAAAACACTCAGCAATCACAGAAAAAGAAGATCGTCTTCGCGAGTCTCGTCTCAGCTTATTTCTAAGGAAATGGATGGACCTAGATGAAAACTATCACCACTGGGAGATAGAGGAAGATCTTCTCTTCATCGTAGCATAGTTGAATAACGTTTAAATCCATTCGTTTGCTCGGTAACAACAAGCTTCTCACTCACACCAATGGCTTTTAGGGCGAGATCACAAGTTATGCGAGAATTGATGTTTGGCAACATAGGTTATAAAATTCCGGATTCTCTGTTGGTGGTTAAATTTGTTGTGAAATCACGCGTATCGCAAGAATAGGGTCAAAATGATTATGCCAATGGAAAAAAGTTCAATAATGAATTGATTATGACTTAATTTTTGGACTAAAAAATTGAATTTAGCACGTAAACAAACATTTTCAATGACATTTCTCTCCTTCTTCCCCTGCGACCTCTATTATGGTGGTGCATCATATATATGCCTATAGCAGGCCTACCCAACCGTTTTGAACCGCGGGCCAAATCGCAGGAGTAATTTTGTGTCGTGGGCCACATTTTTAAACGCACAAATATTCCCATGAAGGCTGACAAAAATCAGTGAATGGAGAAAATTTCAATTGAAGAAATCGATAAAAAGATAATATTGCTGCTAAACATCCTGCTAGACATTGTGAGAGTCCCTTTTAAAATTATGTAATAATCTAGTCCAGAATATTTTGAAGAATATACCCCAGAAATTTTGAATCTTGTGAGACTAACAACCAGGGTTTTTTTTTAGAATCGTACTCCGAATTCTGTCAGAGTCCGACCTTATATTATTAGCATTAGCCGGAATGTGCTAAAATCCTGATCGGGCCTTTATGGAAATTTTGGTCAGAATGTCCAAGATTTTACAACTTTCGTGCCAAGGATTCCTTTCAAATTTCACTCAATAATCATTTTGAAAGGCTACATAGAAATATTTGAAAAAATGCTTGAAATTATTTTAAAACAAACCTACTCATAATTTCATTATAAATTCGTTTATTTTTCTGACAAAATGTTACATAACGTTATGTTGTAATCTTGCCCAGAATTTTACAAAATTATGTATAGAGTTCGTTGAAAATTCTGGCTATGGAATCCTGGTAAAAATTCTGTGAGAATATTGTCAATGTTATCCGTGCAGTCGTGCTCGGAATTCTTAAAGAATCCTGTTCAAGATCTGGACATAATTCAAACTATAATCAATTTTTCAATGAGTGGGCTGTTTAGGAAAAATGAGATTTCAATGCCAAAATACCATTGTGAAGTAATCTTACTCACTAATTTGAAGACTTTTGAATAATGATGTTGCGTCTGCAATACGAGTGATTCCGATGCCTGGTTTCTACGCCGCAATATGAGTTTTTTAAGCACCATAATAATGTTTATTAGAGTATCCTTAAACATGTAATGCAGTGCTGTAAAGTCTGGCTGGATTTGAAAAAGTCTTGCAAAATGAGCAGTTTGTCTTTTTGCCTTTTTCTCGACGAAAAGTCTGGCAGTGCAAGATTAATCTGGCATAATGGCAACCCTGCAGCTAGTACACGTGTGTTATCATTATTATCATGCGTCATGAGTGTGTTCAGAATAATAGTAGTAAAAGCCGAATTTCATACAAATACTCAACTTTGGCATGCTGTTACTTTGTTTCCCTATGAGCAATCGGCTTTAAATTTAGAAAAATTCAAAAACTCAAAATACAGCATATATATAAATAATGAAAACTACTATTATTTTGAACGATTTCACCTGGTGCTTAACTTTTTAACCGGTAGTGTGAAAATTAACAAATTATGTGATAATGAAATGGCTATATTTGTAGTTACTTTGCCAAAATTTCATGCCGGTTGCTCCTATGAAAAGAAAGTAACGGAATGCCAAATTGAGCATTTTGTAGGGAAATCGGCTTACACTACTATTATTCTGAACACAACTGTACATCTCCATCAAGCACTGCTTCAGCACCAACAAATCTGAACTTCCTTCTTTGTCTACATGCAAAACATATACGTTTGGGTAGAGTACATGATATGACAAGTTCATCCTAGGTGTCCACCTTTAAAATAGTGAAACTCTGCTTTACTGCACTGCGGACGATTTCAATAGTCATCGTCTGCAAAATCAAGGAGTATATGCGACAAAACGCAATATTGAACAGTAAATTCTGAAACTCATCTCCTTCCATTCCATGTAATTTCCAAAAAAAAATAGGCTCCTCGTCTACAATTCTTACACTTCATTGTATTTGCCAGCCTTTCAGCTTTATGTTTATTTTTAAGCCTTTGATATTACCTGCAGCAGAATTTCATTACTGAGTCGATCGTGATCTAGAAATCAATATACAGATTGACGATGAATTCCGAAAAAAATAAAACGAAGATTGTTGCAGGTACAGTGGGATTCCGTTTTTGGCAACAAAGTTTAAATTTTCAGTTGCCAAAAACGGAACCGTGCCAAAATCGGAACCCATATTTCAAATTTTATTTTTCAAATATTGGTTTTGAAAGCATCATTCAATGTCAATACATCATTTTTATGGAATCATAAGGCGTTCAGACTTCGAAAAGGTTCACTTTGAAGCATTTTTCCGAAGGATTATACTATGCTATGAATCTATAGCCCCGTAATGATAAATCTGGCAAACGTTTTTCTGGTGGCGTTTTTATGACTCAACGTCTTCAATTATTTTTTAGAAGCTTTATGTATAATTTTTGTATAAGAGGGCCTTGTAAAACCAATAATCGCATAATTGAACTTCATTCAAGAACTGAACATTTCCTTAAAATTATAGAGAACACGAAGAAAATGTTTTCTTATAAAGCCGTATTTACGAATCAAAAGCGCTGGGTATAGCAAAATGACATTAGCTTTTTTTCAATTGTATGAACATTTAAAATCAGTTTAACTTTTGGACTTTAGCGTAAAATTTGAAAAATTCGGGCGGTTTAGAATTGCTCTTTCAATTTATGTTTCTGATAAAGTAAAGCATTTTACAATGAATGGTTGACTGCAATCAAAAGTGCAAACATAAACATGAGATGATGCATAAATGTGACTTGTAATTTCGTAGAATTTAATTTTTACTTGAAATAATTTTTAATTCAGCTTGATATATGTTTTACACCTGCCTTATGAAATCAACTGAAACATTTTGACGTTGTTGAGACCCGTATCCTTGATTAACAATCTTGTATAGAATTCTGGATAGTCTCTCAACAAATCTTATAAAATAGTTGACGCAGAAAGATCAATTACACAGCAATACCACAGACAACAAGTTAAAAACACTCTCAGTCGTAGTTATCGCACGCTTCAATGATATTATTGAGAATAAATTGTAGTTTGGACTGTATTCGAATTTGTCATCGAATTTGTATAGTACACGACATTTTGCTGAACATATTTGTATCTATATTGCGGTGTGTTTTTAGATACGCAATGTAGAGATGGGCAAAACAGTTCTTTTCGTTGAACCGTTCTTAGCTGAGCAGTTCTTCGAAAAAGAACTAGTTCATTTGAACCGTTCTTCGCTTCGATTAATTTTTGCTTTTTTTTTTTTGTATATTCAAACTGTTTTGTTTCAGATATAACGTTTTAAAATAATAATAGTTTTATTTGTTTTATATTTGCTTTTTATTAAGAATTCAACAGTATTGTTATAATTTTCATACATCTTGTTCAAAGATTTTGATGGATGAAACACTTTTTGAAACGTTCTTTGCTTTCAACCTGTTCTTTTTTCGTTGCAAATTTGTCCCGTCTTGGAGAAAACTCGTTCACACGGAACGGAAGTACCAGGAATACACAGCCGCTTCTGCATAAGCTGAAAAGGTTTGGGTAATGCATTTACGCTCCATCCACCAAACAACGGATCGTTGGTTCTGGGTAAGATGGGCTCTGCAATGTATTTGTCCAGCTCGATACTACAGACAGCATCAGGATCTTGTTTGAATTGTATCTTGCTGACAGAATCATCAAACTCTTCCCAAAGTGACGATTTCGATGTGCGCTCCGAAACATCAGCTTCCCCGGAACATTCCTCGCCGATTGACTTAACTTCCTGTAAGCACGAATCTGGCTTAATAGTGCATCATACGCTGATTTGTAATCATCTTCATTATCGAATCCTTGCTTTTTAAAACGAGGATCAAGTATCACTGCTTGAGAAATCAACTCGTTTTTAGATCTCATTTCAAACCGTTTGATCAAGCCGTCCTTAAGGTTCTTACAAGTTTAACTACCTCCGATGGAAGGATGTCATCTGCTACAAACTTTTGGACCCGTCGCTTCATAATCTGAGTTAGAACTAGAGTTTTCGAAATTGAAACATTTTGTTCAGAAGATATTTCCACAGTGACTCATTGAAAATTCTCAGAACCTCAACCGAAGCCTCGATAACTTTCCAGTCGTCAGCGTTCAAAGCCAACTTATTATTTAGAAGTGCAAGAGTTGAAATTATAGAATTTTTATTCTTTAAAGCGCGATCTAGCATATCATACGTGGAGTTCCAACGCGTTGGAACATCTTGCTTTAATTTTAATGCAGCTTCATCCAACTTACGTTGCATATCATGCAACTTTTCGAGAGCATATGAACTTTTTTTGAAGTATTGTACAATACTTTTCACTTTGTCTACTATGCTTTGAATAGAGCTCGCAATTGCACCCTGAACCAGCAGATTAAGTGTGTGAGCAAAGCAAGACAAGTGGTTCATTTTCAAAATCGAAGCTGCGGATTTCATGTTCGCCGCATTATCCGTGACTATAGCTACAACTTTTGATTCTAAACCGAACGACTTCAAAACCCGCGTGATCCAAGTTGCAATATTCTCACCTGTGTGCCTGTCTTTAAATTCAGAGCATTCCAGAAGACATGACTTCAATTTCACACATTTGTCAAAAAAGTGTGCTGTGACAGCGTAATATCCTTCGTTATTGCTACTGGTCCATCCATCGCAAGTGATGCTCACTGCTAGTGTGGTGTCCAAATCGGCTTTAACTTTGGCAAGAACATCTTCGTACACTGTAGGCATTAAACTGTACGTCAATGTTTTCCGGCTCGGGAGAGTGTATGACGGACAAAGCAAATTCACGAACTTCTTGAATTCCGTACCTTCAACCAGAGATAACGGATGGTATTCCTTACAAATCGTCTTAAGCAACTGCACATCGATCGAACGTTGCTTCTGTACCGAAAGAGGTTTGATGATCTCTACGAAGTTGGTCATTGATTTCTGGGCAAATGGCTGCTTCACTTCCGTGGCATTCGAATCACCAAAAGGCCTTGCACACTCTTCCGTGTTCATTGTGGATGTTTGCTGAATGATATTCGCGATTGGCTTTTGCGACGACGAAGGAACCGTTTCGGATGCAGTGTGGAGGTGTCATTTTTGTTCCCTATCTCCACAGGAACCATCGGATGCTTGGTTTTCAAATGTCTTTTTAGGTTCGCGCTTGATCCCGAGCCATAGCTATTAATACATGGCAATAGCGGCATTTCCCTTTTCCGTTCTCGAGCTTGCTGAAATGATACCATATACCACTGGTAACTCTGCCACGGCCAGCCATAATTCTGGTGAAAATAGCCACATTTTAATCTGAAGCAAATCATCGCTCAAAATAGGTTTTTTCCACCTACCTGTCGAGGGCCCACTCTCAAAGATTGGGAAATTCAGCAGGATCAGTGAAATACGCAGATTATTTATGAAAATAACAGGTTTTTCAATGGGAACTTGTACCAGAAAACTTTATTGAATCACGGTCGAAGGATGTCAAAAGTCGAAATGGGAGAAAAGTAAACAGAGAGGTGCACTCTTCAATACAGAAATCTCTCTGAGAGCGAGTGAGAGGCAGAATAGAGGTTGCAAACAGTTGTTTGTAGTAGTGCATCGTTTTCAAAACAAAATTATTTCGCTTTGACATTATAATCACCAAACAAACATGACAACCTACGTTGTAGTGTGTGTGCTGATCGTATGGCTATTAGCTCTATTTCGATCTATTTATGTATCGTTCTTCGCTGTACTCTTTGTGAGAGCAAGCGAAGAACGGTTTCGAAAACTTGTTGACGAATGTGAGTGAAACGAAGTTTATTCTACTAGCATTCATCCTTCTAGAACCCGTTCATACGCACCAAATTATCTGAGAACGGTTCCTTAAACCATTCAGCTCGTTTGTTTTTGGAGAGCGGAGAACTACCGTTCCTTCAAAAAGAACGATAGTTCACTCATTCTCTTGGAAGAACTAGTTCTTTTGAACAGTTCGCGAACGGATTGCCCATCTCTAATTGTAATCAATGTAGAGTTGACCTGCTTTTCAAATGACTGAAGCAGCAGACACGATAATATTCACAAAAAATATAAATTTCAATGGTATTGAAAAAATGTTGCCAAAAACGGATCCATTTTGTTGCCAAATCGGGGGTGGCCAAAATCGGAATCCCACTGTATATAGAGTGGACTTCCTGGTGATGCTAATCTAAAGTATTAAATACTCATTGAGGATTTGTTTGAAGTTATTAAAGACTTTGTAATTTTCGAACACTTGTGACATATGACAATCATGTTTCCCGTGTAGTTATAATCCTGTTGTGACTGGAGTATTGAAAAGAGATATTTTACACAGAATGGTGAGGGCAGAACTTGGCGGAAAACTAGACGTAAACATCAAGAGTAGTAAGTAGTAAGTAGTAGAAACAATTTTTTTTAAGCAAAATAAATACGGCAGACTTTGGTGGGCTGGTCACTTAGTGTGAAAGTCGAAAAATAAGCTGTAAATTACTTATATTCAGCATTAAATGTTTCACGTTTATCGAACGTAATATCAATTGTATATTAAGAATTTATTGCTTAGATTTCATTCTTTGAACTAAGCTAACTGGATTAAGCCATGTAAAAACATACTTAATCCACTCTGGTATGTTAAGTCAGTTTCAAATATTTCCAATTATACAATGGTAACAGTTATAGCTAGTTGAGAACAGTTTGGCCAACTTTTGAGCGTTTTTGTAGGTTTTTCAGTGCTAATGCCAAATTTTATTAAGGATTATATTGAATTTTTAAGTCAAAAACTTCAAATCAAGATTTCTCGAGGAATCTCCTAGGGATTTTTTAAAAATTGGCTCAGAGGTGCAGAATGACCTCAGAAATCGAGCCCTGTGCTCAGATTTGATGGACAATTTTTTGCATAATAACGGTCTATCGGGGCACCGTGCACTTGGTTACCATTGGCTTTTAGGGCAAGATCACAAGTTTTGCGAGAAATAAACTAGATTCCAATTAGACATTCCAATAAAAAAAGCCTTGCTAGAGACTTGCATTGAAATAGTGCCAGAGACCAGCTACCAGTCCTGTATTAACTGTATAAATGCATCGCAGACAAAAAGAAGGATTCGGCGTATTACAGAGCCACAATCACACTTTGGAAGATATAGATGGCAGGAATTTCAGTACGATTAATGCCTTACAGCATAGCTTCCCAAACTCGATTTGAGCGGCGCACCAGCCGTTCGTCGGATCGCTTTTTCGTTCATCTTCAAGCGAGCTCGCAACAAGCTGGTGCGCCGCAAAAAGCTAGTTTGTGGAAGCGCGCTTTAGGATACCTTTCGAGATCGTGATGCATCGTTTAGTAAAGTTGTTACAAGAAGCACAAACCTCCCTCCTGGTTATCGGATAACAATATTAAAGCTCAATAATTACCAAAGCACATTCACAGCATCAAATCATGTTTTGTATTTTCCTGTTATCGTTGCACTCATAGAGACAACGATAACATTTCCAATTTTCCGTAAATACAACGAGGGATGTCAATGTTGTTTTCCTTCAATACTCCATCCGCTTGCTTATTCGGCCTTCTTGGGGGCAGCAGCAGCGGCAGCAGTAGTTCCAGTACTGGTGCAGCCTTGCCCTTCTTTGCCGAAGCAGGTCGCTGCGATCGCAGGATGGCGCTGGCACGACGAAGAGCAGCCTTCGCAGATCCGACGGTAACGGTTCTTGTTGACGATGTTCTTCAGCTTCTTCAGGGTGCGACGTGGGCGATGCTTCAGCGTAACCTTAACCGTAGCCTTGGCTGGCTTGGTCTAAAGTTCCGGGAACGAAAATGAAACAAATGCTTTCATTAATAATGCGACACTTCTCCGGAAGGATTGGAAGATGCGTTTTGATACGGCATCAGTATTTGGGTAGTGGACGTAGTCAATTCACGAGACTTTCAGTAAGCCTTTTTCCTCACGGAGATTTTAAACATTACCGTAAACCAGGGTCGAACTGGTCACTTTGGCAAATTTGATCAAGTCGGTACTGAACGTTTCCTTCCTAAAATAGAGCTCAAACATACTGTTTTCTAGTTGATACATATTTAATGAAGACTTTAAACAACTAATAAGCGGTTTCTTCACCACCGCTTAGGCCTTAAACCTGGTTTAATCGTATGGGTAAACGTGGTTTACGGGTTAAGCGAAGGTGAAGAAATCGGCCCTAAATGTTTTAGTGTAAGCTCAGTGAACTAATTTTTGAATCCTATGGCATTACATATTCTTTCATTAAAACAATGCATAAAACTTTTTAGGATAACATAAGATATTGTAAAACAGTGATCAATTTGCTCCAGGTTACGGTACGGGAGTTTGCGTTAAAAAAAAGTCGATGTAAACATACCTGGAACTTTGGTCGCTTGTACACGACCTGGATTCCCTTATCGGCCGAACGACACCCAGCGATTTCTTGTGGACCAGTCCGCTGTAACGGTACGAGCTCAGGTTGGTCAGGTTGTTGGGCTCCTATAAAGAAGTGTTCGTATCTATGAGAATGAGGAAAAGCTGTTATCGCGTTGATTATCTTCTTTTAGGTAAACAGCGATCAGAATTGTGTCCATATTAGCGAGTAGTTGGAAGCACGTGCAAGCATCAGAAGTAGCAAATGGTATCAACAGAACCGTTCCGAGGAACGTTCAGAGATCTTGGTGGTAAATGTATCATCATAAAAGTGCTTCCAAAGAAAGTGGAACAGGACAACACAATTCCGGATCACGTTGAGGGCTAGGAGACAGGAGGAACTTACCGTGCTGAACGGCTTCTTGATGTTGCGGCGCTTCAGCAGGAAAGCGTTGTGATCACGGATGATCAACCAGCTCAGATGGGATGATGTATCGGCCATTTTTATTGATTACCTGGAGGATAAAGAGAGTTTGATAAGTCAACTTTTCAAAGCGGAATCAAGTGAGTTAAAACTCCCAATATCACATCTGAAAACATTGAAAGAGCCAGAATGAATATGGCGACCTAAGCATCACAAACACGTTTTTTGAATTGCGCAAAACAAATTAAATTAACACTCACTTAATTGCACCAACTTAAAACTTCTACAAAATTAATCGAAAGAATTAAACTACAACACATTGCAATTGCAAAGTTCAACACAATATTCACTATTTCTCCCACAATTTCAAGTTTTCAGCACAAGAGATCGAGCTCGACTCACCTACTTTCGTTGGCTGACAAGATGGAAAAGACTCGTTCGCTGACAGCTACGACAACATTTACACCGAAACGAAACCGAAAGCGGAAGTGGAAAGAAGAAGAAAACTGAGGAAATTTCTTATGAGGAAAGGATTTTCAAGCAAGCTGTCTGAAAACGTAAACATAGGCCTTTTCATGTGACAGATCCGTCTATGCATTTGTTTACTTCGGTGAGGACCGTGCTAACACGGGCCTGTCATTTTCATAGAAGAAATGTCAAAGTGCTTTCCGATCAGCTGATTTGAGACGTCATTTGAATAGGCCTATTCTATGGTTGCGATGTTTTTGCTTTGCAAACACCGTAAAAAATAAATAAAAAATAGCCGCACAAAATTATTTTGTTGTACACCTATGACCTATCCACGGGTTCACTATTTGATGTTTTAGCGGTGCCGTGTTATTTATGTGACCATAGAAACCAGTGAATTCGGCACCGCTCAAACGTCAAATTAGTGAACTCGTGCATTGATCCATAGCTTGTTCACAAATTTCATAACGCTGAAGGGGGTGGGTGGGTGTCCTCTTGATGTTACAGCTCATACAAAAATTTGTAGAATGTTCATACAAAAAGCATTACGAGGGGTGGAGTGGGTGTCAAAAATGGCCATTTTCAGCGTTATGAACTATGTGAATGAACCCTATAGGCCAGGGCTGCCCAATGTACGGACCTCCTTTTAGGCGGCCGCGGAGGATTCGAAATTCTTCTCATATTTGGTCCGTTGAATATTCTACCAACTCGAAATTAGAACATACTAAACATATTCAATTTTCAATTCAGTTTCAACCTAAAATTTTAGCATAGTAATTATTTAAATTGTTTTAACCTTCTTAGACACTTAGAAACCTAATTTAATCAAATTCTAAATCTCAAATTATGGGTGCATCAACAATATTCCTACCATGACTTCCATCGACATTCATCCTTGACAGGATTATAAGAAAGACAGGCTTTTTAAA
>NW_018735710.1:0-10905 GCF_002204515.2 Aedes aegypti | reverse complement strand
AAACATTGTCATGCGACGCAACGCTTGGAATCTATTTGTCCACATTGGAACCGATTTCCGGGATACCGGTTCGGAGACAATCTTCAAAGGCGACTGCACAGTTCAGAACCCATTTGTTTACTTTGAAACTGATATTCGGGTTTCAGAGAACCGGTTTCGGGGTCAATAATTGAAAATCTGTAAACAATGTCATGCGACATATTGGGATTCTGTGGAACCGGTTCCGGAGTAATATTTTTTTAGATAAGTCTTCGAAGGTAAGCAAATACTGCCATACATCAAACTTCATGATTCTACAAATTTTTGCATTTCATGGCTGAGCTGCACTGTGTTGACCCATTTGATTTTCAAGGAAGTGATTAAATCTTCGTTAATTTTTGAAGATGAATACATGCTGTTATGTGATACTTTTTTTTTAAATATTGCATTCTGGGGAATGAAATGCACAGTCTTTGGCTTATTTGACCGCTTGAACCTGAACCCGCATATCCGAGGAACCGGTTTTGCGATCAATTTTTGTAAGTGACTATATGCGACACATCAAACAAAATTATATACCAACAATATTTGCGTCATATGGTGAGTTGCACAATGTAGAACTCATTGGTCACTTAGGAATCATAACACAGCGTAACAAAAACGACATTTTTGCGTGTCTCAAGGATCAAATTATGTGTCTCTAGTAGATTTTGGGTCGCTGTTTTTGGTGCCGTTCTCCGAAATGCCCAGCACGTCCCAATTTTTAGCTACAGGTCGCTAAAGTTGTATAAAACACAAGTGTTACTACTGTTTACATGAAATTTAAAGAATAATTTATCATTTTTTTTTGTAATTTAATCCACCAATCATGCAAAACTTTCAATTAATATATAATTTATTGTAAATTTTACCATTAAATTCAGTTTAAATCGAATTTTCAACATGCTTGTAGTCTCCATATAAAATTCTTCGTTTCTCGTATATGGGGCATAAGACAATACTTTTCAGAACCACCATAAAAAACATTTTACCAGCAGAAGAATTGTGAACTTTGTTGAAAAGTGTAGTTCAACACATAAGGTTTGAATTTCCCAACAACATTCACTCATTAAACAAACACTATTATGGCAGTTTTATCCAGCATCATGTTTTATAACATTTTAATAATTTCCATGGCCAACCTTTGTTAAAGCATTGTTCACACAATTTGGAGAAACTTTAAGCATGTCGTTGAACACCAACTTTATTTTTCAGCTTTAAAAACGTTTTACAAGCATTTAGTTCAGCTTTTATACGGCTGGTCAAAAATAATAAAGACTAATAAAAAACAAAAACATATTTTTCTAGGCATTTCATAAATATAGTGTGCACTATTACTATGTATAGTATAACAATCTTTTTAAAAATCGCCTGTATACGGATTCGAACTCGAGACCTTCCAATCGTCAGCGGTATGCCTTGCCATCTGCGCCATCCTAGAATTGATGATTATACGTCCAGTGCAAAATATAAACTTCTCATAGCTAAATATTGACCATGTTCGAGCTTCTATTCGACAACGTCTAATCAACACATGGTTCGCTAATCTACAACTGAACAAGCATATTATTCAGCTGCTGTTTAGTGCTGATCCAAGCTGAGTTCAGTCGGCTATTTTTAGCGCACAGTGAGAAAATTTATGTCTATGTTGGTCAAAACAGTCTGAAATGATAATCTTATTTCATTTAATAAGTTTTAGTTTGGTTCAAAACTGATTAATTACTACTTAATAATTTTATAAATTTATGTTTGATTATTTTTTTATTTGTATTTTCATAAACCTGTTACATATGCATTGAAGTAAAAGTTCTCTGTATGAATATTATTGAATCATTTGAAGGGTTAGTCCTCAGAATACATAGCACCTGAAATATCCGAAATTCGAATATCTTGATGTCGATTTTTTTTTCGGAAATGGCCAAGTAAATCACTTTTTCTTAGAGCGCAGTATTTATTCAGTTTGTGAAGAAATTTCATTTCAAACTTTTAGTGCTATAGAAATTTATTTATCAATTCTGTCAAAGAAATTTCCATTTTCTTGTACGGAAAACATACCCCGAGCAGGCGATAAAAAAGCTTAGCAATTAGAAAATATAATATGGATAGCTACAAAGTGATATTAATTTGATGGATATAATGAATATAATATATCTGGAAAATGGTATTAAAATAAACTACTATTACAAATTGGCATGAATATATTAGATTCTGCAAGATTTTAACCAATAGCTGCGAGCTATTCATTAGATCTGCGTACATCAAATTTTTCAATTAGGTTTTAGAAGTTTCCAGGAACAAAATTTTGATATATGTCTTCAGATATTTTATCTCTATATCAATCAAGTCAATATCACGCTTTGTTTGTCAGTACTTTGCTCCTACTCGAATACTTAGCTTAAATGTTTATTTTTGTTTTGTCACAATAACCCGCATTTCTGGAGACTGACCATGGTTTATTTTCCTGAATAGCTATTTCAAAAGATTAAGAAAAGCATAATTTATGAGCTTTGAAATGCATTCGGAACTCAACACGAATTTCGGATATTTTGTCCATTTTATAAATTTAGCTATAGTGTGATCGCTTTTACAAGGCTTATTTATTGCTGAACAATGTGTTTGTTAATCGTCATTTTGGGCCTCTATTGGATCAACTGTTCTTTCAATATACTGAAGCTGAATTAGGATTTCATAAGATACTTATTCAGCTTCTTATTCATGCTTATGTTTAACATATGGGAATAGCTGAAGTGCGACGCAAGTAAAACGTTAGTTCGTCCTTCTGAATATCCTTTTACATATACATTTGTTTAGTGGAATATTGGCTTTTAATTGGGGGAAACATGTCTTGTTCAGCTCATTTGTAGAAACAATCTTGACTAGTCGAATGAGAATCTTTGGAAACGTTTAAATAGTGGGATTCAACTTTTGTTCATTCTAATGCATAACGTTGAACATTGATCTAAGTTTGTGTTAAAAAGCACCTTCTCAGCTCTTTATAGAGCAAATTTTGTATTCACAGATTTCTTGCCATTACCCCTTATTGAACATTAATTAACATGCATGCTTGTTTGTGGCTGGTGAATTGTTAGTTGGGTTGTGACAAATTAAGCAAATACATTCGCCATATCAAGTCAGCAACTTGTATGCAAGTTGGCTGAATTCGTCAAATTTAGCATTTTCACCACAGTCATATTTATGATCAAAACTAGACGTGTTACGATATTTTTGAAAACGGCATTATTGAACAACCCCTAATTGAGTAAATAGTGGTATTTTTAGTGCTTGAGAAAAATCGTGTTCCGCAGTGTAATGTGTATTTCCAAAAAACAGTTCTTGTGACCAGTTTTCGAAGCCGTGTTAATACTTTCATACGAGATCAAATGAACACTTCAACGATTTTGAAGGGGCTGGTATATATGATATTCGGGACTGATATAAGTTTAACTGGGTGCTAGTTTTACCTCTTTTGATTGTTCATCTAATTATTTGAGACTAATGGTCCTGGATCAAACTTTGGAGAAATAACTGGAAAATAATACGAAAGAATACTTTGAGCTAACTCTTGAAATTGCAACACAAATTGGTTTCAAAATTCATCAGGGAATAGCTTCAGGAATCTTTTCAGGAATTACAACAATAATCTCTAATTCTTTATGTAGTTTTTTCAAATATGATATCTTGCAATCTAATGAAATTTGTCTAGCAGATTTTTTGGCTGAAATTCTCTAAAGGAATACCTTAATATCATGAACTTGGAAATTTCTAAAAAACATTTCCTATAGAATTCTCAATTACCACTTACAGAGCTCTAAAGAATTTCTCAGAAATTGCTTCACAAAAAGAAGAAAGTATTTCTAGAGGGATTTTTGAAAGCCATCTTTGTAAAACCTGTAATACAATCTGCACTCCACATATCGATGTCGAAGGGACCATCGATAGAGGGAGAGAACGAAAACAAAGAACATTTGTGTAAATGAACATTAGCTTGAAAATCACTCCGTTACCAGGAAATAAAAAAACAGACAGACGTCATTTCGTATTTGAAATTTGTTTTGGATCACTGAAACCTAGTCTAGTAACCTTTGATAATGGGCATATTGGCATATGGACAGAAAATCTGGAATGAAATTCACATCAAGATAGGTAGATATAAGGAGATAAGGAGGATATTGAGATATACAGAGTGAAATGTTTGCCACAAATGAAGGGACCGGAAGAAATCAATTCAATATAGGGAGAGATATCGAGATGTAGAACATCGAGATGTAGGGAGTCGGCTGTGTTATTCCGAACAATGTCATGATCAGCTAACTCTCTTAATTTATTTCCTAAAATTATTTCAATTGAGGGTGTTACATGTTTTCGACTAAAAACTGTTGAATAGCATATTTTACGAGTTTTTAATTTTGCAGTATTGCTACGGTATGCAGTATCTTCCGTAATACTAAAGTGAAACAATTTGTGGGCTTCGTAGCCGTGCGGTTAGTGTTACCAAGCATTTAGTCAAGGGGTCCACACCCCTTCGCTGACCCCTTTATTCCTGCTTTAGTCCTGAGAACTTTTCGTCAGAAATGTATTTCAACTGTGCTACTGGGCGTTGTATGCTAGTCTGTTGTCTACTGTGGTGCTTCCTTCATAGGGCAAATCGTGCACTGGAAGCATTACCGTGTTGGTGTTTTAAAAAAAACAGCTATATGATACTTGAACCAGAAACTTTCCTATGGAACCTGCGATTTAAATTCTCAAGAGTGAGTTATGGAAAATTTAAAGAATATATAAGACATCCATTAAGTCGCCACACAATATTTACTCACCTTCGAGACGGTTTCTCGGAAACCCGGATATCGGTTCCAAAGTGGCCACATAGGTCTTAGCCATTGCAACTTATTCATGAAATATACTATCTTTAAAAATTTCAATGTTTGATGTATCGTATGGAAGTATAAACTCATATTTTGATCCCCGCAAACGAGAATTGCAAAATAATAACAACACTTACCATGAAATAGAATGTTTGAATATCAAAAAATTGTTCTTAGTTTGTTTGAAATAAGAGATAAAATAACAAAAATAATAAATAAGTTTATATGGCATAAAAACTAAATAATATCATATTTTGCCATTGTAATAACAAAATAATAGCAAAAATATAGGCAACCGTAAATAACAAAATAAGTTAGATATTGATAACAAAAAATAGCTAAATAAGCTATTCACAAGTAGATCAAAATAATGGTTATTTTAGTTCTTTGAATTAAATATCTAAATTTAGCATGATTGAAAAATAAACTTTCTGGTTTTCTGCAAAAAAACAATTGCTCTTTAAAATCTTCAATAAATATCGAACGAATTGTAAATTGAGCCATTATGGCAAAATTTGATGTTGGTTTGTTCTCAGGAATTATTTAAATAAAGTTTTCAAATAACAAAATAATGACATATTTTTCTGTGATGGCGGTGTTTGTTATTCTTTAGATACTTAATGTTGTTTCAGTATTTTTGCACAAATAACAAATTTTACCATGATAGTATATTTTATTATTAATTAGTTATTACCAATGACAAATCTTGCTATGATTGTATGTTTTGCTATTGATGAGATATTTATGTCATATATTAATAACATAATAATGGTTAAACTAGATATCATTGCAAAATTTGTTCTTATTTTACCATGATTTTGTTACTCATCTCTACCCGGGTAAACACATATTTTGATCCCGCAAACGATTCCCCAGAAACCCAGATAACGGTTCCAAAATTACCACGTGAGTTTTACACTATTCAATCCAGCCACGGTATGTGAAATTTGAAAAATCATGAAGTTTGATGTGTCGCATTAAAATATTTAGTCACCTTTGAAGATTGACCACGAACCGGATTCTTGGAATCCTGGAATCAGTTCCAAGTGGCCAAATAGGTCCCAGGCGTTGCAGCTCACCCATAGAATGTAATGACTTTCAATATCACGAAGTTTGAGGTGTCGCATGACAATGTTTACTGGTTTTTAATAATTGACTTCGAAACCAGTTCCTCGGAAACCCGGATACCGGTTCCAAAGTGGCCAAATGAGTTCTGAACTATGCAGCTCAGTCATAAAATGCAATCATTTTAAAAATCATGAAGTTTGATGCGTCGCATGACAATGCTTACTGATTTTTAATAATTGACCCCGGAACCGGTTCCTTGGAAACCCGGATACCGGTTCAAAAGTGACCAAATGTGTTCTGAACTGTGCAGCTCAGTCATAGAATGCAATTATTTGAAAAATCATGAAGTTTGATGTGTCGCATAAATACTATAAATAAATACTCGCTTCCAAAAATGGCCCCGGGACCGGTTCCCCGGAAGATCCAGAAATTGTGGTCCACGGCATGCAGTGACCATGATGGCCTTATAGACATCCGTCCTCATCGTTATAGAGCTAATCATTGTTAAAAATCAGCTGATTTCATATTGCAAATTCACTTTTTTCGAAAGTGGCCATTTCGAAACACCCATTTTGATTCCAGAATAACTCCGGAACCAGGTGACCAATCCAAAAATTCTGCCCAAGCCCTCAAACAAGGAGGATATGCGCTTCTTGTGTCAATATTTGGTTTGAAAAATATCAAAAACCAAAAAAGTTACAGCCCAAAACGTGTTTTTTCCAACATTCGTTTAGGGGGGTTGGTAATGGAAGGGTTAAAGGTGCTTCAATTATGGCACAAATATTGATTGAAATTAGAAATTACGAGTCAGCAAAGTTCAAAGTGAAATATTTTTTTTATACTTCACGATGCATGGGCAACAATTCTAGCAACATCCGCTTGGACCCAGAAAAAGCTTTCTTCATGTCTGAAAGTTAAGTTACGAAATTATGTATGGCAGGTAAACATTGAATCTTGAACATGCCTTGCATTTTATATTCTACTTCACGAATGCGAAGAAAGGTGATAACATGAAAATTGTTCATTTTGAACGAATTTCTGCACCACATAAGTATTGCACAATTTTCTATAAAACAGTCAACTGTGTAAAATGTATGTATTTTAGTCCATCACGTCAAACAAAACTTGAATGGCAACACATATTTTTGAGTATTTCATGAGTTATAAAATTAGAACGGTTTACTCCTTACCAATTCAAGACCACATTTTGTTAGTGATGTTATCTATATAAATAAAAATGGAGTGGTGTTTGTATGTCACGAATTGGCTTACGAACGGGTCAACGTTTTTGAATGATAATTTCTACGTTTTGTTCCTCAAGGGTTCAGACGTGTTTGTATGTATAAAAATCCCAGAATATTCACCTAAAATTAGAGAAAAACGAGAGTGAACGGAACTGTCATTTTATATGGGAAGATCCATAGCGTTTTTCAACAGCCTACTTGATGGCAAGACCCGGGACCACTAGTAATTTATAAAAATGAATAATAAGCTTCAGAAAACTTGTGTTTATTGATGAATATGAAAATGATGCAAATCGTTTGTACAATGCTGTTCCGGTATTTAGAGATGAGCAAAAAGAGTTGAAGCCTTTTCTGGTGGGAGTCGGTTCATTTGATCAGCACAGATCAGACGAAAAGTGATCCGGAAAGAGAACGAACCTATTCTTTTCCCCTAATCTCCTTCGTTAGTAGTTTCTTGGCTTTATTATAACGCTTGACACGTACCTTGCTTTGCGCGCCATGGTACACATTCAAACACAGTTTTCTACAGCTCCGCACTCTGAGCATACACAGCCAAACAACTAATTTGTCCCGCCCACTTGCCTACAGGCAGATGGAATAGAGAGAAAAAGTGCGCACTTGAATGGCAAAATTTTGGTTTTTTCCTTTTGCTTCGGGTAGGGAAAATCGGCTGTGAGTTTTTGCGGAAGAATGTACGAAGAATGAGACAGCGAAAGATACGGCAGGTACGACACATGTCGTACAACTGGAGATGAACCACTCTTTTTTCCGTTCGCACGATTCAGTTCGCTCTTCCTCTGCAAACCGCTGAGCCACCGTTACAAAGATCCTGTTTACTAAATGAGTGATTTGGATCGGATCCGTTCATTATAATCAGCCGTTTTGTCCATCTTCTAACCGATACTCAGAGTTATAGTACCGTAGAAACAGTACTCGTCAAAAGTGGTCGGTATTAGGAACCCTACTCGTAAGTTAACCCAAAACACAACTCAGTATTGCTTTTTTTCGTATGGGCTTATCTGCATTCCTCTATTCCTCTTCATCTTTGCTCTCTTTGCGTTATAGCAGATAACCGATTCTCCTTTCGAAACATATTTTCGTGCTGTAGGTCGTGCTGTAGGATGAGGAATCACTATATCTTATTACAGATATAGTGAATATAGAATTTATTTATCTAATTTAGTGAAGTTATAACATTCTTGGTAAGTAGGCCTTGATCTGATTACCGGTGTTTTTCTGCGCTTGTCAATTTTTTCCGTTTTTCAGGTGGATTTCGTTTCAAAGGATTTGACTTCGAAGGTGGATTATCAAACGAGTGGCCATCGAAGATTTGAAGAAGAAGAGACAAAACGACTGTTGAAGAGAATTGAAGTTCGAAGGAGGAAATTCGACCATTCTGGAATCAACGAGGATTTGATGAAGAAGAGGTGAACCAGAAAATCAAGTTTCAACTCATCAAGATTGATTTGAGTGCTTGTGGAAATACTTGGTCTTTGACGGCCTCAAGCCTTTTGTGTGGATTGAAGTATCTTTAAGTATAATTTTATTTATTTTATTTTCTTTTTTCTTATTCTTATTATTTTTGTTTTTATATTATCAATTGCACTTCAATATTTTCTTATATATTTTCACTCACCCGTCAATTTTCCAATATGGAGACTGACGGGATGGCACATCTGGTGAAACTGGTGAATCATCTTCCACAAGCGTTTTCGCATTAAAACTTATCCCTCCACTTTTTTAGGCCCTTTTGTTGTTTATTTTCGTAAAAAGGAAAAGCCTATAAATGTTCTTTTGATATCTTCGGAAATATATAAAATATACAAATCTGTCAAGGAAATTAAAAAAGTTTCACTTGACAAATTGAGGGTTATATTTGGATCCCGTGATGATGCAAATTCATTATTGGAATCTAAACTTTTTTTTGATTCATATCGAGTTTACGCTCCTTGTGACTCGTGTGAAATCAACGGAGTCATTTATGATGAAAATTTGAACTGTGAAGATATTGTAAATTACGGTTCAGGTAAATTTAAAAATAAGGAAATTCAGCCAGTTAAAATTTTAGATTGTATGCGTTTATCGAAATTAACATTTACCGATAAACACATCTTCATACATGCATTCTAATTGCATAAAAATTACATTTGAGGGTTCTGTTCTTCCCGATTATGTAGACATTGACAATGTTATTTTTAAAGTTAGACTTTATTATCCGAAGATTATGCATTGCGATCGTTGTCTCCTTTTTGGTCACACATCGCATTTTTGTTCTAACAAAACAAAATGTTTTAAATGTGGTGGTACTCATTCATCTACTGATTGCAATAAGAATTCAGATTTTTGTATTTATTGTCGTAAAAAACATAATTCTTTAAAAGAATGTTCTGTTTACATTTCGCAACAACAACAATCTAACCAGAAAATTAAAAATCGAAACAAATTATCATATTCTGAGGTAATTAAAACTTCTCCGGAATTATCCTCAACGAATATGTTTGCTCCTCTTTCAAATAATGTTGATATTGATGTGTCAAATGATGATCATGAAAATTTTATTTATAAACCTCCTAATAAAAGGAAAAGAATTATTAAACCAGTTATAAATAATGATTGTTTTTCAAATCCTCAACCATCAACATCATTTGATACTCATTTTCCCCTCTTACTTCTCCTACTTCTTCTCGTGTTATTCCCGGTTTTCAAAAACATACAACACAAGAAAACACAAACGAAAATAAGGACAATTCAAATTCAACTTTTCAAAAAACTGAAAATTCCGATGCAGGAATTCTATTTTGAATATTTTGGAAGAATTGATTGATTTTTTGGGAATGAACGATTTTTGGAAAAAAATAATTAAGAAAATTTTACCATTTTTGGCCTCTATTTTTTGAAAAGTTGAATTCAATTGGACCCTCATTTGTTTTTTCTTTTCTTCGTAATGGCTTCATCAAAAATAAATAATTTAAATATTTTACAGTGGAACTGTCGAAGTATCATCCGAAAATTGACAGATTCAAAGCATTAGTCATAAATTATGATTTAGATATATTTTGTTTAAATGAGACCTGGTTAGTAGAAACTAAATCATTTCGAATTCCATCTTTTTAATATTATTCGTAAAGATCGCAACACTTCAAATGGTGGTGTGTTAATTGGAATTCGAGAAAATATTGAATTCAAATATTTAAATTTTTCAATTGATTCAGAAATTGAATATGTTGCAGTTTCTGTTAACATAAAGGTTTGGAATTTTCAATTATTTGCATATATATTCCTCCCCAAGCAAAATTCTCTTTGTTAGAGTTGAAATCGATTTTGAATAATATTCCTTCACCTTTTTATATACTAGGAGATTTAAATGCTCATAATTTGGCATGGGGAAGTCATAAAATTGATGGTAGGGGTTCATTAATTATGGACGTTATTGATGAATTAAATTTTAATATTCTTAATGATGGTTCTTTTACCAGGATTGTAGTGCCTCCTGGTCGTCATTCTTGTATTGATTTATCTATTTGTTCGAATAGTTTATCCATGATTTCATCTTGGAAAACTATTGAAGACGCAAATGGAAGTGATCATATACCTATATTGATTAACATTCATAATCCTAATAATATACAATATAATCAAGAACCTTATGTTCCTGATTTAACAATAAACGTAGATTGGGTTAAATTTTCTGATTTAGTTTCCTTTGCTTATCT
>NW_018735709.1:0-21423 GCF_002204515.2 Aedes aegypti | reverse complement strand
ACAGGACAACATATGGTGAAATCGGGAATTTACCGAAGTCTTCACAACTCGAAACTATTACCAATTGATTTCTCATGATATTCACATGAAAATAAGTATATACGCTACTATTTCAAACCAGCGGCTTCTAAAAGTTGCAGATTTGGAGTTTTTGCACTGGTTCCTTCATTATCAATTCTTGCTCTTTTAACTGAAACTCCTTCGAAACTATTTCACGTTCGTCAACCCCTCCACAACCAGTGTGACGAAGCCTTCTCCTGGAATGTGCCTAAATGGAATGCGAAATTAGTTAGCTCGGCTGTTGAAAGAACTTCCGTTCCTGAAAAGTGGGCCGGAAGGTGCATCCCATAAGTAGGTCGGCGTTGGATGTTGCCACACGACGATGGTAACGGACGACAACGACAAAGATTTCTTCCACCTCCCGGGGCAGTGTGCCACCTATAGAGTGCATTCAGCGAACTGGAGTGCCTTTTCACTTTCCCAATATTCAAACCTGCTACGGTAAAACAAATTCGCACAAAATGAGAGCTCGTTTGAATGATGCATTCAAAGCTGAGCAAGGATTTCTTAGTGGGACTCCATAAATGTTTACTAAGAAAAATTGTTTGTCATAATTGCCATTTTGTGCTTGTTTATTGTGTGGTAGGAACGATGATCGAAGCACAAAGAAAACAATAAAATTCCAATTACGAAAAGAACCTAAACCATTCGGGAATTGAACTCAGACACTTTACTTTATTGTCGTCGACGTTACCACAAGGCTAGGCAAGACAAAGTCATGGTCCAATCAAAATGGTGTATTAGTAGAAAAGAAATCTAATATGTAGACTAATGTTTGCGTAGAATAACACATCTTTGAAATATGTATGTATTTTAAAAAAGTAGATAAGTTTGAAAATCTTTAAAAAAAATGACGTATTCTCTCAATTTTGAATATGAAAAAATACTTTGGATCACTCAAGCATGATCGAACACAATCCTAATTTGATAGTATGAATGTATTTTGTACCATAATTGAACTAAATATGGACAAATTTCAATTTTCGTTAAGAACCTCCTGTCCCTCAGTTTCGGACAGCTTGATTTGTTATATGATATCTTTATAATTATTGCGTCAGTGTCTCAAAATACTTTCTTTTTTCATGGGTTCCGTCGATCATGATATCAAACATTCAATAAAATTAAGAAGAACGAACATTCATAACAACATCGTAAAATTTGCTGTATTTCATCATATATGGAAGAGGTTTTGATAGGCATCTTGCAAACTAAGAAAAACTCAAATTATTCTTGAAAATGTTGCAAATACATTGAATAGGTAATTATAAACTATTCCTATAATGTACACATTCAATGGTGTTCAAATTTGCAGAATTCGAGGCATTTCCAGATCGTGTCCGGTATTGGGTGCAACCTTTCAAGATCGATCAATTTGATACTAAATACATCATCAAAATGCATTGTCAAAATTCATATTCATATTTTCAAATTAATTTTTATACACTATGAAAATGATAATATTTATCATAAATGGGTACTACGAGCCCATAAAATCAATAGTTTTCGAATTATGAATTTAGTGGCGTAAGTGTCCGGTACTGGGGGATCTCCCCCTGTTATTTATCACAAAGCAATCAAATTTGATGAAAATCAAGATCACTTACAAGTTTGAATATTATTCTTACTTTTGTAAATTTAGAAGTGGTAATTTCTTAGGATTCACATTCAATGTTGCAAAAATTCGTTTTACCGTGTTACCCAAATGGTTGATCCCCAACTTTTCTTACTCGGAAAGTTGAAGTGAAGAACCTATGCACTCATAATAGCGAGTGGAAGCAAAAGGATCTATAATCCGGAAAAGAGCAGGCACTATAGCAGTGTACACGATGCACCGACTTGCGAAAGGATGTGCCCCGGTAGTATGGCGTGTGACACACCAATGGTGGCACTGGATTTGATACAATTCAACGCAGGTGATTAAGTTTTATGCTGCTCACTCGTAACCTTTCGAGCACACGAACAGAAGAACCTCCAGTTATGCATGTCTACACTCTACACCACCATACGATGCATTGGTTACGGTGCTCCTCAGATCGTTATTGTTGAAGCAAATCTCCATCAAATCTGTGCTCACTAGTCTTTTATCTAATGATAAACTGCATGTCTGGCAAAACAAAACAAAATAGTAGTGAGCACAGATTTGATTGAATTTTTTTTTCTGATAATAACGATCTAAGGAGCACCGTGAAGGTGTATTCGGTGGAAAAGCTTCGGTGCACGTGTGCTAATTTCGCATGGAAATGACCTACCCACGTTGCGTTGGTTTTTCCTCAGGCTTCTAGCTAGCATACAAGTGAGAAGTGAGATTCCCACGAGGCCCGGTTGAAATGGAGGGAGAAGGGTGAATTTTATGACCACAATTTGCAAGTGCTAATAGTATACGTATACGGACACCTAGGTTAGCGTGAAACGGGCGGTGCTCACCAAACGAAGGGATTGAAATAAACTATCATCACTCATGGGGGAGGTAATATTAAATTTCATTTACTTATGTCTGGTTTGAATGGCGGGCATTAGTTCGGTTGGATGTTTATCCTTTTGGGTAGCGGAACACTTGTTGCCTTACTGCTAGACATGCTAAATGTACGAATGTGGTCGCTATAGAATGAGGTTATTTAGTTTTATTTGCTGAAAGGCCTATTAACTCTTAGAGAAGAAATTTCTGTCTGGTGTTAGTCCCTACCATTACAAAGTTTCGAAATCAACTTAACTGATATCTTTTTTCACCAATTGTTCTATTGTTTCAAATTAAGAGCTTTTGGTTTACGGGGATATTATAAGTTGAGTTTTGGAAGCATTAGGAAAAATCTTCCATTTTTGCAATTATGAAGAAAAAATATCCAAACTTTTTTGCAATTGACCACAGATGACACGCAGGTTTCGTCCTTTGGGGGGGGGTCAGGGTTAGTCAGATGTGAAAATATTGTATAATATTGGTCCCAAAATGCTGTCTTGAGGAACACCAGCTCTTGCAGAAGATCTTTCAGACTAGGAGTTCTGATAATTACTCTGTAATTTACGATTTGGCAAACAACTTTGCATTGTTCTAACAATGTATGTTGGGATTTTTTTTTTCATTCTACAATTAAGCCTTCGCGCCAAACACTGCCGAATGTATGTTCTACGTGAGGAAAAATAAGTAGGGGTATCAGATATTGAATTGAGTGCTCTACTCATCAAATAAAATTTTGGCGTTGGAATTACTATGCGAATTATTCTATGAGCGATGTTTGGCATTAAAGTCACCAATAACAAAATAATTAACTTATTGCTGGTCAGTTTCCGCAAGTCAATTTGAAGCTAATTAACCTGCTGCCCAGTGCTTTCTTTGACAAAGTTGCCATTTTCGCATTCGTATATCGTGTGACAGGTACGATGATACTATGCCAGGAATCAAGGAAATTTATTTACGAAAAGATCCTGGACCGACCGGCAATCGAACCAGACACCTTCAGCATGGCTTTGCTTTGTTAAAAAATCATTATTTTTATGCTGACTATTAAAACCAAAAGATCACTACTTGAAAAGCTTGAAGGAGAATATTCATTGGCATCCTACTTTAGACATTCGCTTATTCAACTATTTTGTTCGATGTGTGTTTTAAGACAGCATGAAGTTGCTTATCAACATACCTCAGCTTCTTGATATACTTGAGCATGAAAGTACCACTCAAAGATCATGGGTGATTTAAACTCTTACCACTCCTATTCCATGTTTTTCCCCGTAATTATTATATATAAATAATAATTATTTCAAAGTGCTGTTGCGAAATTTCTGGCTCCGTACAAGTATTCAACAAGGTTCCCATTTCGATCTTTGTTCATTTCCTACAATCTGCATATCATCTCACGGACACACTATTTTCACACCATGCATTAAAACTAGCAGCGCAGTTGCAAATCATCGCAACTAAAGAGCCCACCTGACACGACGACACAGGCTACACTTTGTTCCGCAACTGAAATTATTCAAATTCGGCGCAATTAATCTTCCGTCATGGTCCGTCCTTCGGATTTCGTGGTTCAACAAAAAAAAAAATGGAAAACTACGGGAGTGCTTAGATATGCTGATGAAAAAAATCTACTTTTTAAGCAACAGCCACAACCGAATAACAGCACCAAGTAGGGGAAGCTTCTACTTATGTCTCATTAATCGTAATTAAGTACCAAGGAATAATTCATTCGCGTTTGCCAGCGAAAGAAGGTCCCGTTTTCCTTCCCGTTCCTTCGAATATCTTAGCGCTGTGTCTTCTTGTCCATCCAGTTCGGTCGCCAGTAGATGTAGATTACGCGGAGAAAACGAGCGCCCCTCAAGAACCATCATGTTCTTCTCGCGGTGGCATGTAATTATGCAAAGTTGGTCGTCCGACGTCTTTTCGGACCAGTAGGGCAGAGCGGTTGAAAAGGCACTCTGGGAGTAAAATCAAGGATCAAATTTTGTGTTTCTAGTAGAGTTTGGGTCGCTGAATCTGAGACCGTTCTCAGAATGTTCCAGCACGTCACAATTTTGTGCGACCGTTTTAATTGATTAGATGATTTGATTAGATCAACTTTTTCAACCTCCTTGCAGTTCCCGTACAAAATTCTTAGTTTCCCTGATATAAAAATACAACAATTATCTAAACTATCAAAAAATAACGTATGAGCACCGAAAGCATTGATAAGTATTGTTTAACACTTAAAGTTGAATCACTAAATTGCTATACAAGCTAGGAAACATGCATGTAAGTTGACCGAAATCGTCAAATTCTGTATTTGATCAGCCAATATCCCTAAAACTAGACGTGCTATGATATTTTTGATAACAGCAATGTATTTAGCAACTCTCAATTAAGTAAATAGGGGTGTTTTGGTGCTTGAGATGAAAAAAGTGTTTTACAGGGTAATCTTTACAGTGCTTACTCGGTAAGTCACTCCATTTATAGTATAATATCATTCCAAGAACTGTAATCTTCTGCTATTCACATTTTACAGAAAAGTATTACAGAAATTAATAGCTTTTGGTTCGTATCAAACACATATCATAAAATACTATTTGCACTATCAAGTACCATTTATATATTTAAATATTTTCTGCACTGCACCATCTTGATCTAATATAAGATAACTTAACACTCTTACTCGGCTTCAATGTATCGTTGATGTAATTTAAACAGTGATTGATATAGCATTACTAGGGCATAGGGATTTTGACTATTTTCTTTCTGTCTCTCTATTCCTCTGTCGATTGTTTTATGGCTCCCCCAAATCAAAGCGATTTTTTACGGCAGCGACAAACAATTGCCGCGATTTCGCTAAACTTTCGCTGCATGCACAGTTTGATGAGCGTGTCTAAGCCAAAGCGACGCAATTTTGCAACTATTTTTGTAGCCTGTATTTCTGATCGAATATAGTTATCCAAATAGTGTGCTATTCAGCATAACTTTAGCCTCTGGACGAAAAATTTTATGAGTTTTGTCACAATCAGGAATTCCAGATGACTAGTGCGGCCCGCGGTCCCTTGTTTGTACCGATCCCCTACCGATGTAAACAAATGCAAGCACAGACCTGTCACATGGAAAGGCCTATTAGGTTCATTGTCAGAGTAAACCCACAAGGACACAACTAGTGTTTCACCAACAAACAATCACTAATTTATCAAACATCATAATATCACTTCATCCCAGCATCGTGTTCAACAACATTTCAAGTACTTTCATGGACAATCTTTGTTTAAGCGTTTTCCACACACATTTTGAGAAATTATTAAACATGTCGTTTAACAGCAAGTTCATTTTACAAACTTTTATTTTTTGAAAAGTGCATTATTTCAACTGCTGTTCAATGATGATTAGGGTGTCTCAAAATTTCACTTAAAATGATAGCTACGGATAGTATAATCAAGCTTTTGTATGAGGGGACTTTGAGAAATGGCGTCTATAGGTTAAAAAGTAATTGGATTACCTTGTACCTTTTTATTCTGCCCTAAATGCATATCTTTGACAAGCATAAGCATTTAGGGCGGAATTAAAAGGTACAAGGTACTGGTAAATGGCTGGGCATGGCGTACCATTGGTACCTCGCGCACCTGAAGGATTAAAATAGACCCCTCTGTGCGGTCCTTAGCCTCTTGCCCAGCAACTCCTATCCCTACATCCTCGCGGTACTGGCCGGGTACGAGTAACCTTAGGGAAGATCGGGTAATCAACCCCCCGTGGGAACTTTGGTCGTATGCTGACAGGGAAGGGGGTTTGCTTTTGCTTCTGCTAACCTTGAGCGTCTGTACTCCATGTTAGGAGCGGCACACAACAGCGTCTGTTCCCATGACAGGGGTGGCTGATCATCGTCCGAGTGCCAGAGAAGGACTCTAAGCTAAACTGTGCACTATGATCCTCCGAAGATTTAGGGGGAATGGTCCTCCGGAAATCTAGGGGGTTGGTGTCAGGCCCTGCAAGCCAGCCGTAAAAAAAATCAAGCAACGAATAATCAACGAGAGAATACGAACCGGGACAATCGGCGAAGACCACAGCGACGTAAAGGGACTAACGATTGGAAGCTCGGTACGTGGAACTGTAAATCTCTCAACTTCATCGGGAGCGAACGCATACTCGCCGACGTGCTGAAGGACCGTGGATTCGGCATCGTAGCGTTGCAGGAAGTGTGTTGGAAGGGATCAATGGTGCGAACGTTTAGAGGTAACCATACCATCTACCAGAGTTGCGGCAACACACACGAGCTGGGAACAGCTTTTATAGTGATGGGTGATATGCAGAGGCGCGTGATCGGGTGGTGGCCGATCAATGAACGAATGTGCAAGTTAAGAATCAAAGGCCGGTTCTTCAACTTCAGCATACTAAACGTGCACAGCTCTCACTCCGAAAGCACTGATGATGATAAAGACGCTTTTTACGCGCAGCTCGAACGCGAGTACGGCAGCTGCCCAAGCCACGACGTCAAAATCATCATAGGAGATCTAAACGCTCAGGTTGGCCAGGAGGAGGAGTTCAGACCGACGATTGGAAAGTTCAGCGCCCACCGGCTGACGAACGAGAACGGCCTACGACTGATAGATTTTGCCGCCTCCAAGAACATGGCCATTCGTAGCACCTACTTCCAGCACAGCCTTCCATACCGATACACCTGGAGATCACCACAGAAGACAGAATCGCAAATCGACCACGTTCTGATTGATGGTTGGCACTTCTCCGACATTATCGACGTCAGGTCCTATCGTGGCGCTAACATCGACTCTGACCACTATCTGAAGTAGCTGAGAGCAACTTCGGGTACGTGGGACGGAGTCGACGGAACGATTGGTTCGGCGAGAAGTGCCAGGAGGTTTTGGAGGAGAAGAATGCATCGCGGGCGGTCATGTTGCAGCAAGGGACCCGGCAGAACGTGGAACGCTATAAACGAAAACGGCAACACCAGACCCCCTCTTTCGGGAGAAAAAACGCCGCCTGGAGGAGACGGAGTGCGAGGAGATGGAACAGTTGTGCCGGTCTCAAGAAACGCGTAAGTTCTATCAGAAGCTCAACGCATCCCGCAATGGCTTCGTGCCGCGAGCCGAGATATGCAGGGATAAGGATGGGAGCATTTTGACGGACGAGCGTGAGGTGATCGACAGGTGGAAGCAGCGCCTGAATGGCGCTGAGAGCACAGACAATGAAGGACGAAACAACGGAGGAAATGCCTTCGTCAGTACTGCGGAAGATGGAAACCAACCAGCCCCCACTTTGAGGGAGGTTAAGGATGCCATTCACCAGCTCAAGAACAATAAAGCTGCTGGTAAGGATGGTATCGGAGCTGAACTCATAAAGATGGGTCCGGAAAGGCTGGCCATTTGTCTGCACCGGCTGATAGGCACAATCTGGGAAACAGAACAGCTACCGGAGGAGTGGAAGGAAGGGGTAATCTGCCCCATCTACAAGAAAGGCGACAAGTTAGATTGTGAGAATTTTCTAGCGATCACCATTTTAAATGCGGCCATTATTATCCCAGATCATCTTTCGTCGTCTGTCACCTGTAGTAAACGAGTTCGTTGGAAGTTATCAAGCCGGCTTCGTTGACGGCCAATCGACAACGGACCAGATCTTTACTGTACGGCAAATCCTCCAAAAATGTCGTGAATACCAGGTCCCAACGCATCACCTATTCATCGATTTCAAGGCGGCATACGATAGTATCGACCGCGTAGAGCTATGTGGGCTTCGTAGCCGTACGGGTAGTGTCACCGAGGCATTTAGCCGCATCGTGCTAAGGAGTGTGGGTTCGATTCCCGCCTCAGGTCGAAAAACTTTTCGAGAGGAATGTTTTCCGACTGTGCCACTGGGCGTTGCATGCTAGTCCGTTGTCTAGTGTGGTGCTCCTTCAAAGGGCAAATAGCCCACTGGAAGCATTAACGTGTAGTGTCTTTTTTTTAAATCATGGACGAGAACAGCTTTCCCGGGAAGCTCACGAGACTGATAAGAGCGACGATGGAAGGTGTGCAAAATTGTGTGAAGGTTTCAGGGGAACACTCCAGTTCGTTTGGATCCCACCGGGGACTACGACAAGGTGATGGACTTCCAGTCAATTTGTTTGCTTCGCGGATGATATGGAATCGTCGGCCGAACATTTTAAAAGGTGGCAGACCTGTACACCCGCCTGAAACGCGAGGCAGCGAAAGTTGGACTAGTGGTGAATGCGGCCAAGACAAAGTACATGCTAGCTGGTGGGGCCGAGACGGGGATACGTTCGAGGTGGTCGACGAGTTCGCTACCTTGGATCCTTGCTGACGCCTGACAATAACGTTAGCCGTGAAATACGGAGACGCATCATCAGTCGGGCCTACTATGGCCTCCACAAGAAGCTGCGGTCAAAAAAGATTCACGCCTGCACCAAATGTACCATATACAAAACGCTCATAAGGCCGGTAGTCCTCTACGGGCATGAAACGTGGACGATGCTCGAGGAGGACCTACAAGCACTTGGAGTCTTCGAACGTCGGGTATTTAGGACGATCTTCGGCGGTGTGCAGGAACACGGTGTGTGGCGGCGAAGGATGAACCACGAGCTCGCCCAACTCTACGGCGAACCCAGTATCCAGAAGGTGGCCAAAGCTGGAAGGATACGCTGGGCAGGGCATGTTGCAAGAATGCCGGACAGCAACCCTGCAAAGATGGTATTCGCTTCGGATCCGGTTGGTACAAGAAGGCGTGGAGCGCAGCGAGCTAGGTGGGGCGGATCAAGTGCGTATCGATTTGGCGAGCGTGGGGCAGAACCGAGGATGGAGAGATGCGGCCAACGAACCGAGTATTGTGGCGTGAAACTGTTGATTTCAGTTGTTATCTGTGTAGATGTTAACTAAATAAATGAAATGGAAGGTACTCCAATCTACTTTTTGATTTCTCTTATTGAGAATTCTGCTCAGAGGATTTGAATACATTGAAAAAGAGTCTAGAGGTTTGCCCCATCGTTTTTTTTTTTTTTTTGAAAAAGTGCGCGTTTTCGAGAGTAATTTAAAAAAAATATTAAATTCAATATTTATTTAGGACAGAAATGTGATCTTCTAGGTGTTTTTTTTTTGCAAAATACTGTCCAATTGTGACGCAATTTTCAACATGTTACCCTAAACCAGAACCGTATTTCACGTAAAATGAATTGTTAAGTAAGGCTGCTAATATGCTAATATGTTCCTACGAGAACATGGTGTTGAAATAGTATAACAATCAACTATTTTACCTCATTTCAAACTTCCATCATATCGAATATATTTTGCGAAACGTTCTCATGTAAAATATTTTTATTCGAACAGATTCACTTTCACATTGTTGCCATTTTTTCTGAATAGTTGGGAAATAATTTAAATTGAAGATGAATCGAAGCCAAAACTCAAATTTTCAAGACCACTAATCTGGAGAACCGAACTTCCATTTGAGCTGAAAATTGGGGATTGGTCACCACCAGCTACTTATCAATCGATTAAAGTTTTCAGCTCAAAACGGGATGTTTGGTTCTCAGATTCGTGCTCTTGAAAATTTTACCTTTTGGCTTCGATTCATCTCACCTTAAATTCAAAAATCGACCTCGTAAACTTATTCGCCCGAGAACCCAACAGCTGATATCATGGTAATTGTTTGTCAAATCTTCGGTTACACTTTCAGCCCCTTACTCTGGCTACAGAGTACCATGAACCAGCCTTGTATTTTCATATACCGTTTTGTCTCAAATTCCATATCATGACTAATACTCCGAACACTCCCTTAAACAGTAATTTTTAAATTTAAACTTCAAATTTTCAAAGGATGATTAATTTCTCGTACAATTCAAGTCCTTCATTTCAAAAATTGAAAACAAGACAAGGCATCCCTACAACACAATAACAATCTAATAATGCATTCTACCCAAATATTTTGGATAAACTTATCTTAGCCAATATTTTTATTCGTTCTGTCCCGTTGTTTGGCATGTGTATACTAGAAATGTTTTTGGGATGTTCCATAAAAACTTTCTTTTTGGAGAAAACATATTTGATTCGGGCAATAGGAAGTATTATAAACTACTGTGTTACGTACCAGTTTCTAATAAAACTTTATGTCACCTATGAAATGCTATTGAGCTCAATTCGCCATTTTGAACCATCTTCCCCTAATCGGGCAGCACGTAAAACATAGAAAACAAAAGAAAGCCGAATAAAAATGAATTCGTTTTTTTTTTGCCTTCTGTTTGCAACCTGAAAACAAACGCGCGGCCCAAACGATGACAACGGTGTGGTTGGCGAAAAAAGTCTTGTTCGGCAATTTGCATCAACAGGGTGGTGGGAATCTACCACCAACGAACCACAATTGACTTGTAATTTCGCTCCTTTATCCAGCTTGCGCGGAGAATAGAGACTGAGTTTGGGTTTTGTTCTGCGAGTCCGAAGGTGGCTGCACCGTTGGCCTCCAAGCTTTTTTTGGGAATCCCTCTCTACCTGACCTAACTGTCCTTTTTGGGTGAGCTCAGTGGAAAAGGTAAAAATGGAGTCATTGGCCCACTTTTTAAGCTGGGATTTACGTGGAGTAGGATAAGGGACCGAAAACGCTGATGAGCGGCAAGAGGTTGCAAAAGTACGCCATAAAACGGTTAAAATCGTTGGGATGACAACGAAAAAGAACAGTCGAAGTGTAACCGTAAAATTAATGCATCAATTTGAAGGAATGGGCGTATAATTTTATGCTAATTCTCTAGAAATAATGTAGAGTGGTGCTTCTTTAGTGAGATCTGAGTTTTATTAAGTGACATTACTATATAATTAAATGCATAAGTCGGTTTGTTGATCAGATTATCAATAGTAACTTTCTTTAAACGATCAGAAATTCAAAAGACAAAAACGCGATGGAATTCATCCTTACGTCTACCTTTACGACTTTTTGGCCCTCAGCCTGAATGTTATTGATCAGGGGTAAAGTACGTCGGAGTCGTTATAGTTTCTAAACTTTAAAGGACACCTCACATTGAATTCAGAGCCAAGAAAGCTTGCATGGCTTTCAATCAATGCCGGTGAAACCTTTGGTGGTAACTTGGGGTCTGAAACCCAAAGAGTATTTTAATCCTTAATGAAATAATGATACCGTCAACAGAATCACTAGCACTCGAATAATTGCACATTTTCCCGAGCTGCTTAAAAATTACATTAAATTATACCCAATTTTTCCACCGAACTCCATAATATTCTCTTACCTAAGTCCCTCTCAACACCTCATCAAACCGTTCCATACGGATCAGAAATGGAATCTCATAAACCGCGCTCCGATTGCCCGTCTGTCGCTGGCTATGCAAATGCTAATAACCCATCAATTAGACGCGCGCAAATAATTTACAGTTTGCTGAACAAACGCGTTTGTTGCCATACAAGCTAGAGTCTTGGTACGCCCTTCGCCTTCACCTTCAGCCGAGAGGAGAGATGTGGTCAATTTACGGCGTTGCAGCTCTGTCTTTGCTGCTAGCGAGCAATCGCTTACAAGCATGGTTACATGTGTTTAGAACTTGGTTAAGGAGATGCGCCTCCCGTCGACTTCATTCATCTTCGTCGCCGTAATAATCGGCGCGCCATCTGGCTGTCCGGTCCCAATTTACATGTATCAACATTTTATGCAAATGTGATTATCCGGGATGTGCTAGTTTTCCCCGAATGCCAAATCTCAGAAATATTCCAATAATAAAATTTCCATCTTTTCGTTATAGAATGTTCTTTCGAACAGCTTCTAGTATTCTTGAATTCTAAAATTGGTTCACATATGTGCAATGGACCTTTTCGGGGAAATGATCTTTTCGGTTGAATGGAATTCGGATTTTTCATTCGAGTAAATGGTTTTCTTCTGAACGTGATAGAATCTAAAAAGTTTTGTTACCTTCTTAAACAGCATCACTTTTCGGGGAAATGGCATTCAGGGTAAAGGATCATTCGAGGAAATGACATTCGGGAAAAAGTAGCACAAACTTTGACCACAACAACTTCGTTCCACGTTTCCACTGTCCACATTCTCGATGATATGAAGGTAATAAAGTGCAACGCGACCGTCACTCGCAGTTAAAATGTGGCAAATTTACAACCTTATGCTCGCTTGACGCCTCATCCTCCTTCATCAGGAAAAGGGGTGATCGGGATGGAAGCCTGGATCAGGGAATAAATTTTATCCACTCAGCGGCGAGAACATCATGCTACATTGCTATCATCCATCAGACAGGGCTGGTAGCAGATCTCTTTTTAACCGTTCAGTCACGCGGTTTGCCATCGTCAGAACCACCACGCTGATGCTGTGTACGATAAGCGAGGTTTTTTCATCCCTGTTGTACAAAATACAACAGCGCGACTACTGAAGTGTTAAAGACTAGGTGACTTTTTTAATGCAAGTCTCTAAAAAGACTCTATTTTAATGAAAACTCTCTAAAATCATTTTTTCAAGATACATTTTTCATTGCAATTGTTTTCTGACATAAGTCAGACAAATGTTTAGAAAACATTTAACATTGAATAAATTCTTTCCGAAAAATTTCAGTAATATCTTCAATTATTTCTATTCTACTGTACATAAATTCGATAGAAGTAATCCAGCACACATTTCTGCCGAAATTTGAAGGGGTTTCTACAAATAATTATCCATGGTATCGTATGAGGATTTTTCTAATATTTTTTAAGCAATCTGTCAAGAAAATCTTCCAATACATTTTCAAGGATACAGAAGATTCTTCAGAGACACTTGTAGAACTTATATCTCATATAATTTCATGAATAAATTTTCAAAAAGTTTATTAAGTGATTGCTGTACGATTTTCTTAAACACATTCCGGATTATTTGAGGAATTTTTCAAACAATTCTTGAAACATATGCTTCATTTTTTCTGATTCCCTAGAATATCTTTCTGGTTAAAACATTGCAACAATTAAAACTGAGAATTTAAAAAAAAAAGTTAATGTTTTCTTCAGGGGGATAATTTCAAAAGGATATACGCAAATATCCTCCTGAAGAAGTCACTAAATCCGTGCCGAAACGTTGTGCTAGTAATAAACTTTGTTTGATACTCTTCAAAGACTGCGTAGAATGGCCTCATAAAATTACTCTTTCAATGTTCTCTGAATTCTGTTGGGTATTGGTATTCATTTTCTTTCGAATTGGTTTTCTTTTGTCTCTTTTATGTCTCTATTTCGTCTTTTATGGATCTCTTTTTAGTTTCTTTGTTGGTCCTTTTTAGTCTCATTTTGGTATCTTTCTGGTCTCCTTTCGATCTTATTTTGGTCTCATTTTGTTTCCATTTTCGCCTCTTTTTTCAAACATTTGATCTTGTCGCCACCAGCCCTGATCCGAGTTCGGAATATAGGATAGTACAAAGTCCAAAGTTCAAAGTTCAAGATCCAAAGTCGGAAGTCCAAAATCCAAATACTAAGCTAAAAGCCCAAAGTACAATGTCCAAACTCCAAAGTCTAAAGTTCAAAGTTCAAAGCCCAAATCCCAAAACCCAAATTTCAAAGCTCAAATACCAAAGCCCAAAAAACCAATCCCAAATCTCAAAGCTCAAATCCCAAAGCCTAAAGACCAAAACGCAAAGCCTAAAGCCCAAAGTCCAAAGTCAAAAGTCCAAAGTCCAAAGTCCAAAGTTTAAAATTTAAAAGTCCGAAGTCCAAAATCTAAAGTCCAAAATCCAAACACCTCGAAGCCCAAAGTACAATGTCAAAACTCCAAAGTCTAAAGTTCAAAGTTCAAAGCCAAAGTCCAAATCACAAAGCTCAAATCCCAAAGCCCAAAAACCAAAACTATAGCCCAAAGCCCAGAGACCAAAGCCCAAAGCCCAAAGCTCAAAGCCCAATGTCCAAATTCCAAAGCCCAATGTTCAAAGTCCAAAGTCAAAAGTACAAAGTCCAAAGTCCAAAGTCAAAAGTCCGAACCCAAAATCTAAAGTCCAAAATCCAAACATCTAGGCTCGAAGCCCAAAGTACAATGTCCAAACTCCAAAGTATAATTATCGAAGTTCAACGACCAAATCTCAAATCCCGAACCCAAAACCAAAGTTCAAAGTACAAAGCCAAAGACCATAGTTCATAGTCCAAAGCACAAATCCCAAAGCCGAAGCCAAAGCAAAGCCAAAGCCAAAGCCAAAGCCAAATCCAAAGCCAAAGCAAAAGCCAAAGCTTTGGCTCGCAATCCAATCAAATCGAAATCGAATCGAAATCGAATCGAAATCGATCGAAATCGAATCGAAATCGAATCGAAATCGCAATCGAAATCGAATCGAAATCGAATCGAAATCGAATCGAAATCGAATCGAAATCGAATCGAATCGAATCGAAATCGAAATCGAATCGAAATCGAATCGAAATCGAGAAATCGAATCGAAATCGAATCGAAATCAATCGAAATCGAATCGAATCGAATCGAAATCGAATCAAAATCGAATCGAAATCGAATCGAAATCGAATCGAAATCGAATCGAAATCGAATCGAAATCGAATCGAAATCGAATCGAAATCGAATCGAATCGAATCGAAATCGAATCGAAATCGAATCGAAATCGAATCGAAATCGAATCGAAATCGGAATCGAAATCGAATCGAATCGAATCGAAATCGAATCGAAATCGAATCGAAATCGAATCGAAATCGAATCGAAATCGAAAATCGAAATCGAATCGAATCGATCGAAATCGAATCGAAACGAATCGAAATCGATCGAAATCGAATCGAATCGAATCGAAATCGAATCGAAATCGAATCGAATCGATCGAATCGAATCGAATCGAATCGAAATCGAATCGAAATCGAATCGAAATCGAATCGAATATCGAAATCGAAATCGAATTCGAAATCGAATCGAAAATCGAATCGAAATCGAATCGAAATCGAATCGAAATCGAATCGAAATCGAATCGAATCGATCGAAATCGAAATCGAATCGATCGAATCGAATCGAAATCGAATCGAAATCGAATCGAAATCGAATCGAAATCGAATCGAAATCGAATCGAAATCGAATCGAAATCGAAATCGAAATCGAATCGAAATCGAATCGAAATCGAATCGAATCGAATCGAAATCGAATCGAAATCGAATCGAAATCGAATCGAAATCGAATCAAATCGAATCGAAATCGAATCGAAATCGAATCGAAATCGAATTCGAAATCGAATCGAAATCGAATCGAAATCGAATCGAAATCGAATCGAAATCGAATCGAAATCGAATCGAAATCGAATCGAAATCGAATCGAAATCGAATCGAAATCGAATCGAAAATCGAATCCGAAATCGAATCGAAATCGAATCGAAAATCGAATCGAAATCGAATCGAAATCGAATCGAAATCGAATCGAAATCGAATCGAAATCGAATCGAAATCGAATCGAAATCGAATCGAAATCGATCGAATCGAATCGAAATCGAATCGAAATCGAATCGAAATCGAATCGAATCGAATCGAAATCGAATCGAAATCGAATCGAAATCGAATCGAAATCGAATCCGAAATCGAATCGAAATCGAATCGAAATCGAATCGAAATCGAATCGAAATCGAATCGAAATCGAATCGAATCGAACAAATCGAATCGAAATCGAATCGAAATCGAATCGAAATCGAATCGAAATCGATCGAAATCGAATCGAAATCGAATCGAAATCGAATCGAAATCGAAATCGAAATCGAATCGAATCGAATCGAAATCGAATCGAAATCGAATCGAAATCGAATCGAAATCGAATCGAAATCGAATCGAAATCGAATCGAAATCGAATCGAATCGAATCGAAATCGAATCGAAATCGAATCGAAATCGAATCGAAATCGAATCGAAAATCGAATCGAAATCGAATCGATCGAAATCGAATCGAAATCGAATCGAAATCGAATCGAATCGAATCGAATCGAATCGAAATCGAATCGAAATCGAATCGAAATCGAATCGAAATCGAATCGAAATCGAATCGAAATCGAATCGAAATCGAATCGAAATCGAATCGAAATCGAATCGAAATCGAATCGAAATCGAATCGAAATCGAATCGAAATCGAATCGAAATCGAATCGAATCGAATCGAATCGAATCGAAATCCGAATCGAAATCGAATCGAAATCGAATCGAAATCGAATCGAAATCAATCGAAATCGAATCGAAATCGAATCGAAATCGAATCGAAATCGAATCGAAATCGAATCGAAATCGAATCGAATCGATCGAAACGAATCGAAATCGAATCGAAATCGAATCGAAATCGAATCGAAATCGAATCGAAATCGAATCGAAATCGATCGAAATCGAATCGAAATCGAATCGAAATCGAATCGAAATCGAATCGAAATCGAATCGAATCGAATCGAATCGAATCGAAATCGAATCGAAATCGAATCGAAATCGAATCGAAATCGAATCGAAATCGAATCGAAATCGAATCGAAATCGAATCGATCGAAAATCGAATCGAAATCGAATCGAAATCGAATCGAAATCGAATCGAAATCGAATCGAAATCGAATCGAAATCGAATCGAAATCGAATCGAAATCGAATCGAAATCGATGAAATCGAATCGAATCGAACGAAATCGAATCGAAATCGAATCGAAATCGAATCGAAATCGAATCGAAATCGAATCGAAATCGAATCGAAATCGAATCGAAAAATCGAATCGAAATCGAATCGAAATCGAATCGAAATCGAATCGAAATCGAATCGAAATCGAATCGAAATCGAATCGAAATCGAATCGAATCGAATCGAATCGAATCGAAATCGATCGAAATCCGAATCGAAATCGAATCGAAATCGAATCGAAATCGAATCGAAATCGAATCGAATCGAATCGAAATCGAATCGAAATCGAATCGAAATCGAATCGAAATCGAATCGAAATCGAATCGAAAATCGAATCGAAATCGAATCGAAATCGAATCGAAATCGAATCGAAATCGAATCGAAATCGAATCGAAATCGAAATCGAATCGAATCGAATCGAAATCGAATCGAAATCGAATCGAAATCGAATCGAAATCGAATCGAAATCGAATCGAAATCGAATCGAAATCGAATCGAAATCGAATCGAAATCGAAATCGAATCGAAATCGAATCGAAACGAATCGAATCGAATCGAAATCGAATGAAATCGAATCGAATCATCGAATCTAAGAATCGAAATCGAATCGAAATCGAATCGAAATCGAATCGAATCGAATCGAAATCGAATCGAAATCGAATCGAAATCGAATCGAAATCGAATCGAAATCGAAACGAAATCGAAACGAAATCGAATCGAAATCGAATCGAAATCGAATCGAAATCGAATCGAAATCGAATCGAAATCGAATCGAATCGAATCGAAATTCGATCGAATAACGAATCGGAAATCGAATCGAAAATCGAATCGAAATCGAATCGAAATCGAATCGAAATCGAATCGAAATCGAATCGAAATCGAATCGAAATCGAATCGAAATCGAATCGAAATCGAATCGAAATCGAATCGAAATCGAATCGAAATCGAATCGAAATCGAATCGAAATCGAATCGAAATCGAATCGAAATCGAATCGAAATCGAATCGAAATCGAATCGAAATCGAATCGAAATCGAATCGAAATCGAATCGAATCGAATCGAAATCGAATCGAAATCGAATCGAAATCGATCGAAATCGAATCGAAATCGAATCGAAATCGAATCGAAATCGAATCGAAATCGAATCGAAATCGAATCGAAATCGAATCGAAATCGAATCGAAATCGAATCGAAATCGAATCGAAATCGAATCGAAATCGAAATCGAAATCGATCGAAATCGAATCGAAATCGAATCGAAATCGAATCGAGAAATCGAATTCGAAATCGAATCGAAATCGAATCGAAATCGAATCGAAATCGAATCGAAATCGAATCGAAATCGAATCGAAATCGAATCGAAATCGAATCGAAATCGAATCGAAATCGAATCGAAATCGAATCGAAATCCAATCGAAATCGAATCGAAATCGAATCGAATCGAATCGAAATCGAATCGAAATCGAATCGAATCGAATCAAATCGAATCGAAATCGAATCGAAATCGAATCGAATCGAATCGAAATCGAATCGAAATCGAATCGAAATCGAATCGAAATCGAATCGAAATCGAATCGAAATCGAATCGAATCGAATCGAAAATTCGAATCGAAAAATCGAATCGAAATCGAATCGAAATCGAATCGAATCGAATCGAATCGAATCGAAATCGAATCGAAATCGAATCGAAATCGAATCGAAATCGAATCGAAATCGAATCGAAATCGAATCGAAATCGAATCGAAATCGAATCGAAATCGAATCGAAATCGAATCGAAATCGAATCGAAATCGAATCGAAATCGAATCGAAATCGATCGAAATCGAATCGAAATCGAAATGAAATCGAATCGAAATCGAATCGAAATCGAATCGAAATCGAATCGAAATCGAATCGAAATCGAATCGAAATCGAATCGAAATCGATCGAAATCGAATCGAAAATCGAATCGAAATCGAATCGAAATCGAATCGAAATCGAATCGAATCGAATCGAATAAATCGAATCAAATCGAATCGAATCGAATCGAAATCGAATCGAAATCGAATCGAAATCGAATCGAAATCGAATCGAATCGAATCGAAATCGAAAAATCGAAATCGAAATCGAAATCGAATCGAAATCGAATCGAAATCGATCGAAATCGAATCGAATCGAATCGAAATCGAATCGAAATCGAATCGAAATCGAATCGAAATCGAATCGAAATCGAATCGAAATCGAATCGAATCGAATCGAAATCGAATCGAAATCGAATCGAAATGAACGAAATCGAAACGAAATCGAATCGAAATCGAATCGAAATCGATCGAATCGAATCGAAATCGAATCGAAATCGAATCGAAATCGAATCGAAATCGAATCGAAATCGAATCGAAATCGAATCGAAACGAATCGAAATCGAATCGAAATCGAATCGAAATCGAATCGAATCAATCGAAATCGAATCGAATCGAATCGAAATCGAATCGAAATCGATCGAAATCGAATCGAAATCGAATCGAAATCGAATCGAAATCGATCGAAATCGAATCGAAATCGAATCGAAATCGAATCGAAATCGAAGAATCGAAATCGAATCGAAATCGAATCGAAATCGAATCGAAATCGAATCGAAATCGAATCGAAATCGAATCGAAATCGAATCGAAATCGAATCGAAATCGAATCGAAATCGAATCGAATCGAATCGAAATCGAATCGAATCGAATTGAAATCGAATCGAAATCGAATCGAAATTCGAATCGAAAATCGAATCGAAATCGAATCGAAATCGAATCGAAATCGAATCGAAATCGAATCGAAATCGAATCGAAATCGAATCGAAATCGAATCGAAATCGAATCGAAATCGAATCGAAATCGAATCGAAATCGATCGAAATCGAATCGAAATCGAATCGAAATCGAATCGAAATATCGAATCGAATCGAAATCGAATCGAAATCGAATCGAAATCGAATCGAAATCGAATCGAAATCGAATCGAAATCGAATCAAATCGAATCGAAATCGAATCGAAATCGAATCGAAACGAATCGAAATCGAATCGAAATCGAATCGAAATCGAATCGAAATCGAAATCGAAATCGAATCGAAATCGAATCGAAATCGAATCGAAATCGAATCGAAATCGAATCGAAATCGAATCGAAATCGAATCGAAATCGAATCGAATCGAACAACGAAATCGAAACGAAATCGAATCGAAATCGAATTCGAAATGAATCGAATCGAATCGAAATCGAATCGAAATCGAATCGGAATCGAATCGAAATCGAATCGAAATCGAATCGAAATCGAAACGAAAATCGAATCGAAATCGAATCGAAATCGAATCGAAATCGAATCGAAATCGAATCGAAATCGAATCGAAATCGAATCGAAATCGAATCGAAATCGAATCGAAATCGAATCGAAATCGAATCGAATCGAATCGAACGAATCGAAATCGAATCGAAATCGAATCGAAACGATCGAATCATCGAAATCGAATCGAAATCGAATCGAAATCGATCGAATCGAATCGAATCGAATCGAAATCGAATCGAAATCGAATCGAAATCGAATCGAAATCGAATCGAAATCGAAACGAAAATCGAATCGAAATCGAATCGAAATCGAATCGAAATCGAATCGAAATCGAATCGAAATCGAATCGAAATCGAATCGAAATCGAATCGAAATCGAATCGAAATCGAATCGAAATCGAATCGAAATCGAATCGAAATCGAATCGAAATCGAATTCGAAATCGAATCGAAATCGAATCGAAATCGAATCGAAATCGGAATCGAAATCGAATCGAAATCGAATCGAATCGAATCTAAATCGAATCGAATGTGTTTGAATCTCTTACAGATGTGTTCAGAAGCAAGATTATTTTTGTTACAGTTGCCATCCTCAGCAAATCTGATTTAATCCAATTACAAGGTACGTTGTTCGAAATGCAGAAATTTCACACCATTGTGGTTCCGCAAATTAACGATTATCTCCATTTCTGGAACTAAGCGTGCGTGTAATTCACGCCACAGGTGAGCGCTTCCGAAGAATTTCCTTCGCACATTTAAACGTGTGCTCTCATAATAGTTAGTGTTCCTTCTGCTTCTCACACAAAATAGTTGAAACACTTCAGAAGCTACAGAAACACCACTTCACAGAGCGTACAACCAGAAACATTCCAGCGACAAGCACTTTTCACTCATCAGATTTGGTGCGACCGGGAGCAAATGGTGACGACAACACCAGGCAATGACGTCGTCAACTTATGGTCCCCGGTGTCAGAAAAACCCATTCATCACCGTCTCGTTTTTCCGGACGGTTTGCAGTTTATGACGAGGAGGTATTTATCGGA